>NC_091300.1:38074726-38094548 GCF_038502225.1 Cherax quadricarinatus | reverse complement strand
GGAGGCTGAGGAGAGGTTTGTACCCAAGGGTAACAGTAGTAATGAAAAAGCCAGGATGAGCCCATGGTTTACCCAAAGGTGCAGGGAGGCAAAAACCAAGTGTGCTAGGGAATGGAAGAAATATAGAAGGCAAAGGACCCAGGAGAATAAGGAGAACAGTCGTAGAGCCAGAAACGAATATGCACAGATAAGAAGGGAGGCCCAAAGACAATATGAAAATGACATAGCAGCGAAAGCCAAATCTGACCCGAAACTGTTGTACAGCCACATCAGGAGGAAAACAACAGTCAAGGACCAGGTAATCAGGCTAAGGAAGGAAGGAGGAGAGACAACAGGAAATGACCGTGAAGTATGTGAAGAACTCAACAAGAGATTCAAAGAAGTGTTCACAGAGGAGACAGAAGGGACTCCAGAAAGACGGAGAGGTGGGGCACACCACCAAGTGCTGGACACAGTGCACACAACCGAGGAAGAAGTGAAGAGGCTTCTGAGTGAGCTAGATACCTCAAAGGCAATGGGGCCAGATAACATCTCCCCATGGGTATTGAGAGAGGGAGCAGAGGCGCTATGTGTACCCCTAACAACAATATTCAATACATCTATCGAAACAGGGAGATTGCCTGAGGCATGGAAGACAGCAAATGTAGTCCCAATCTTTAAAAAAGGAGACAGACATGAAGCACTAAACTACAGACCAGTGTCACTGACATGTATAGTATGCAAAATCATGGAGAAGATTATCAGGAGAAGAGTGGTGGAACACCTAGAAAGGAACGATCTCATCAACAGCAGCCAGCATGGTTTCAGGGACGGGAAATCCTGTGTCACAAACCTACTGGAGTTCTATGACATGGTGACAGCAGTAAGACAAGAGAGAGAGGGGTGGGTGGATTGCATTTTCTTGGACTGCAAGAAGGCGTTTGACACAGTTCCACACAAGAGATTGGTGCAAAAACTGGAGGACCAAGCAGGGATAACAGGGAAGGCACTACAATGGATCAGGGAATACTTGTCAGGAAGACAGCAGCGAGTCATGGTACGTGGCGAGGTGTCAGAGTGGGCACCTGTGACCAGCGGGGTCCCGCAGGGGTCAGTCCTAGGACCAGTGCTGTTCCTGGTATTTGTGAACGACATGACGGAAGGAATAGACTCTGAGGTGTCCCTGTTTGCAGATGACGTGAAGTTGATGAGAAGAATACACTCGATCGAAGACCAGGCAGAACTACAAAGGGATCTGGACAGGCTGCAGACCTGGTCCAGCAATTGGCTCCTGGAGTTCAATCCCACCAAGTGCAAAGTCATGAAGATTGGGGAAGGGCAAAGAAGGCCGCAGACGGAGTACAGTCTAGGGGGTCAGAGACTACAAACCTCACTCAAGGAAAAAGATCTTGGGGTGAGTATAACACCAGGCACATCTCCTGAAGCGCACATCAACCAAATAACTGCTGCAGCATATGGGCGCCTAGCAAACCTCAGAACAGCATTCCGACATCTTAATAAGGAATCGTTCAGGACCCTGTACACCGTATACGTTAGGCCCATATTGGAGTATGCGGCACCAGTTTGGAACCCACACCTAGCCAAGCACGTAAAGAAACTAGAGAAAGTGCAAAGGTTTGCAACAAGACTAGTCCCAGAGCTAAGAGGTATGTCCTACGAGGAGAGGTTAAGGGAAATCAACCTGACGACACTGGAGGACAGGAGAGATAGGGGGGACATGATAACGACATACAAAATACTGAGGGGAATTGACAAGGTGGACAAAGACAGGATGTTCCAGAGATTGGACACAGTAACAAGGGGACACAGATGGAAGCTAAAGACACAGATGAATCACAGGGATGTTAGGAAGTATTTCTTCAGCCACAGAGTAGTCAGTAAGTGGAATAGTTTGGGAAGCGATGTAGTGGAGGCAGGATCCATACATAGCTTTAAGCAGAGGTATGATAAAGCTCACGGCTCGGGGAGAGTGACCTAGTAGCGATCAGTGAAGAGGCGGGGCCAGGAGCTCGGACTCGACCCCCGCAACCTCAACTAGGTGAGTACAACTAGGTGAGTACACACACGCACACACACACACACACACACACACACACACACACACACACACACACACACACACACACACACACACACACACCATCAAAGATTCTAGCCAGCCTTGAAGATTTGAGGGATGGGAACGGTGTTTCCAATTACATTATGTAAATCCGGGACCAGACTCACACAGAAATCACCGTTATTTGAAACAATTGACTAGCTAGAAAGGAGGCAATTTCTCTTCCGTTTCCAAGGCAACGCTTCGGTTTTTTTTTTTTTTTTTTTTTTGAAGGGCGGGGGATTTGTAGGGGGGGAAGGGGGGAGGGGGTCGAGGTTGTTAACCCCCACAGATTGTCAACATTGTCTGGGTGTGGCAACGCAAAATGATTCAGTTTGCCAATGCAGACTGAGTGCTCGTTATTGATGTTACTTTTATGCAGCGCTGTGAACCGTTATTAAATCCTTTTTTCATAGAGCTTTCGAACTCGTTATTAAATCATTTTCTCATAGAGCTCTAAAATTCGTTATTAAGGCTCTTTTTTACAGTGCTTTAGAATTTGTTATTAAGTCTTTTCATAGAGCTTTAAAAATCGTCATTAAGGCCTTTTTCATAGAGCTTTAGAATTCTTTAAGTCTTTTTATACAGAGGAAATTTAAGATTCATTGGAAATACATCAATTTTATAGAGCTTCATACAGCTCGCTATAAAGCTCTATGAGATTTGTGCTCAGTTATTGATCTTTACTTCATAAATGTTTGTGGAACTCTGTTGTTACGTTTATTAAACTTTCTTGTTTGTTATTGAGCTTTCATTTATAGGAGCCTAGGGTTCGTTAGTGCTCCTTAGTGTAACAGAGGGTTCGTTAGTGCTCCTTAGTGTAACAGAGGGTTCGTTAGTGCTCCTTAGTGTAACAGAGGGTTGTTTCGTTACTGGTATTTATTGTTAGTTCGTTACTGGTATTTCTTGTTAGTTCGTTACTGGTATTTCTTGTTAGTTCGTTACTGGTATTTCTTGTTAGTTCGTTACTGGTATTTCTTGTTAGTTCGTTACTGGTATTTATTGTTAGTTCGTTACTGGTATTTCTTGTTAGTTCGTTACTGGTATTTATTGTTAGTTCGTTACTGGTATTTATTGTTAGTTCGTTATTTGTATTTCTTGTTAGTTCGTTACTGGTATTTCTTGTTAGTTCGTTACTGGTATTTCTTGTTAGTTCGTTACTGGTATTTCGGTATTTCTTGTTAGTTCGTTACTGGTATTTCTTGTTAGTTCGTTACTGGTATTTCTTGTTAGTTCGTTACTGGTATTTCTTGTTAGTTCGTTACTGGTATTTCTTGTTAGTTCGTTACTGGTATTTATTGTTAGTTCGTTACTGGTATTTATTGTTAGTTCGTTACTGGTATTTATTGTTAGTTCGTTACTGGTATTTATTGTTAGTTCGTTACTGGTATTTCTTGTTAGTTCGTTACTGGTATTTATTGTTAGTTCGTTACTGGTATTTATTGTTAGTTCGTTATTTGTATTTCTTGTTAGTTCGTTACTGGTATTTCTTGTTAGTTCGTTACTGGTATTTCTTGTTAGTTCGTTACTGGTATTTCTTGTTAGTTCGTTATTTGTATTTCTTGTTAGTTCGTTACTGGTATTTCTTGTTAGTTCGTTACTGGTATTTCTTGTTAGTTCGTTACTGGTATTTCTTGTTAGTCTGGTACTAGTATTTCTTCTGTTAGTGAGTACTGGGTATTTCTGTTGTTAGTTCCTTATTGGTATTTAGGTTGTCAGCTGGTATTTTGACAGTGGTGTCCCGGGAAATATGCAGCTCCCTACTGTTAAGCAGATTCCAAACTTTCTTCTTCTTTTTAAGGTAGTGAGCCTGGCCCTTCACTGTTGAGATGAGAACTGAGCAGTGACAGTAGTTATGAAGCATATTATGAACGCTGAGCCTCACACAGTGTCTATGTGCTCCAGTGTAGACAGCCTGTACTGTCTGCACAGACAGCCTATGAGCGCCTGTCTGCCAGCTTAGTTCATGAGCACCAGTGTTGTTTACTGCTGGACACTATGCTGTCTGCCAGCTTAGTGCTGCTGCCCTCTAGACCTGCCCAGGTCAGTGGGACGCTGGTCCCACTCGCTCACTCACTCAGCGGCCTAGAAGCAAGACACAAGTCCTACTAGCTCTCTCCCTCATGGGCATGGCCCTACCAGGCCATGGGCACAACACACAAGCCTGTGTACCCACCATGACTTTGAAATTAAAGTAAAGAAGCCTCCGAAGACGTATCATTCACTCACCTGCAACCAGAATCACCTAATAATCTCATTAAACATTGGTGGGAAGCGGTGGTCCCAGCAGTTGTGTTTGCCCAGAGAGAGGAAGGAAGAGGGATGAAGTCATCTTCACTTTATCACCCTATACAAGAAGCATCCGTCTCTCAATGAGTTATCCTGATGTCGTGTCTGCACGTTTCAGCATCCAGACACAGGTACAAGCAGGATCCAGCCGAAATTTGCCGAATTTCTTCGAGAATTGTAAGTGGCGTCCCAGTGACCCCATGCTACAGTGTCCCACGTTGTTTCTGAAGTCAAGTGTTCAGCGTCACTTGTATGTTCTGCTGCTGTTGTTGTTCAGCTCAGCACAGCTATTTCAGCAAGCCAGATGTGAGTTTTGTGGTGATTTCTGCGTCCAGTGCGACTTTCTCCACGTGTTTGTGGAGAGAAGATGAGGAAGTGGCCGTTCCTTGCCTTGACCACGCTCGCCCTGCTGTACACTCACACCTCACCAGCCTAACATACACTCACCACTGCCCACTCCCTCTGCTGTGTTTCTGCTGTTTTCCGTGTGAATTTATTGCCAGTGCTGTGTATCCAAGTGCCCGAGGCCGCCACTCGAAGCTACATGGATCACCATACCACGTAGATCACTACACCACGTGGATCAGCAAGCCACGTGGATCAGCAAGCCATGTGTATCAGCATGCCACATAGATCACGACACCATGTGGATCCCGATGCCACGTGGGGTGTGGATGAAGCCACGTGGACCTACGAGCCACGTGAGTTGCCAGATGTCCCAGGCCTCAACCTGTGGTCTCGCTGCCTGCATCACATTGACGTCACAGATGCTGCTGCCCGACTTCATGACGTCACGATGTCTGCCTGACATCACCTCGAGATGTCTGCTGACGTCACCTCGCGACGTCATGCCTGACATCACATGATGTCACATCGAGTGTTTCAGTAATTATGTCAGTATTGTCGAGAAGATTGAGAGAAGATATATGTCGTGTTATTTTAATTCCTCTCAGTCAGTGTTCTCACATGTTAGTGTATGGCTTAGTGTCAATTTTGTGCACAGAAAAGCATCTTTTGCTAGTTTAAGCCATGTTGTACTGCATGTACCGCTGGTGTGTGTAAAGTTTTCTGTGTGTCCAGTGTGGTCTGTGACCAGACCAGCATGTAGCACCACTGTGTTAGTGTCACCTGGTGTGACCAGCATGGTTGACAGCTGATATTAGTCAGCCTGAGCGTATGAGCCCCTTTGTACAGAAAGCTCTTATGCTCGTCGCTCATAGATGTTCTGCAGAATCGTAGCAGGTACGATTCTGCAGAACGATTTGTTTCACTTCACCTCCAGACCGTCAGAGTGCAGTTATATGTAGAGAAACAAGCCTGGGGACACTTAGACTAACCTCTGCTATAACTCCAACTGCTGAGAGAATGACACTCGTCAAGTCGCAGTTAGCCCTGTCGGCAGGCGCTATGTCAGCCTCGTGTCACAAGCTTCAGTGAGCAGCCTGCACAAAGAAGATGTCACTTTGACTGCTAGCTCGCTCACTGCAGTCTGGTGTATGATGTTACGACTCCCTGATGTTTCGCCCAGTCGTCTCTGCCACGACTCACTCCACGCTCTCCAGGCAATGACAGCCCAGCGACAGTACCAGTCGAGAAGTATCCTCCTGAGTCGCTTGCCAGAAGAACTCCTGCCCAGTTGCCGAGTTTTGTCGATGCCTCACTCGAGGGCACAAGCATGTTGTGCCCCAGGTTGAGTGAAACCTGCAGTGACTCCTACGATGACTGCTTCACCGTTCCAGAGGAGACCGTACCCTGTTACGTCACAGCTCAGCCACAGCGATGTCTCCTGTGTTGCAGTATCTGTCCAGACGCAGGAAGGCGTTCAGTGATGCCCTTCGACGCTCACTGCCTATGACCATGATGTTTAGCACACCCCACATGTTTTTTTTCTTCCCTCCCTGTAGGAAGTATTTTTTTCCATGTCCATATGTATATACATGTTTTTTATTTTGTGTTCTGTGCCCTGTTCCTATGAGAGAGAGACCGAGTTTTTTTTACCACCAGTATTGTCGCGTTGGGAAAACGCGAGGTAGGTGGCCGAGCAAATGTAGACAGCCTATAGACTGTCCATAGACTGTCTGCACAGACAGCCTATGCTGTCTGTCAGCTTAGTTCATAGTTCGCGGCACTAAAATGCTGCCCTCTAGACCTGCCCAGGTCAGTGGGACGCTGGTCCCACTCGCTCACTCACTCAGCGGCCTAGAAGCAAGACACAAGTCCTACTAGCTCTCTCTCCTTCGTGGGCATGGCCCTACCGGGCCATGGGCACAAAACACAAGCCTGTGTACCCACCACGACTTTGCAAATAAAATAAGAAGCCTCCGAAGACGTGTGTGAGAACCAGTGTCATTGCTGGTGTGAGCGTCAGTGGCACTGCTGGTGTAAGGGCCAGTGTCACTGCTAGTGTGAGAACCAGTGTCACTGCTAGTGTGAGCACCAGTGTCACTGCTGGTGTGAGCGCCAGTGTACTGCTTGTGTGAGCGCCAGTGTCAATGCTGGTGTGAGCGCCAGTGTCACTGCTGGTGTGAGCGCCAGTGTCACTGCTGGTGTGAGCGCCAGTGTCACTGCTGGTGTAAGGGCCAGTGTCACTGCTGGTGTGAGCGCCAGTGTCACTGCTGGTATGAGCACCAATGTCACTGCTGGTGTGAGCGCCAGTGTCACTGCTGGTGTGAGCGCCAGTGTCACTGCTGGTGTGAGCGCCAGTGTCACTGCTGGTGTAAGGGCCAGTGTCACTGCTGGTGTGAGCGCCAGTGTCACTGCTGGTGTGAGCGCCAGTGTCATTGCTGTTGTGAGGGCCAGTGTCATTGCTGGCATAAGGCCCAGTGTCACTGCTGGTGTGAGCGCCAGTGTCACTGCTGGTGTAAGGGCCAGTGTCACTGCTGGTGTGAGCGCCAGTGTCACTGCTGGTGTGAGCGCCAGTGTCATTGCTGTTGTGAGGGCCAGTGTCACTGCTGGCATAAGGCCCAGTGTCACTGCTGGTGTGAGCGCCAGTGTCACTGCTGGTGTGAACGCCAGTGTCACTGCTGGTATGAGCGCCAGCGTCACTTCTGGTATGAGCACCAATGTCACTGCTGATGTGAGCGCCAGTGTCACTGCTGGTGTCAGGGTCAGTGTCACTGCTGGTGTGAACACCAGTGTCACTGCTGGTGTGAGCGCCAGTGTCACTGCTGGTGTGCGGGCCAGTGTCACTGCTGGTGTAAGGGCCAGTGTCACTGCTGGTGTGAGCACCAGTGTCACTGCTAGTGTGAGCGCCAGTGTACTGCTTGTGTGAGCGCCAGTGTCATTGCTGTTGTGAGGGCCAGTGTCATTGCTGTTGTGAGGGCCAGTGTCACTGCTGGCATAAGGCCCAGTGTCACTGCTGGTGTGAGCGCCAGTGTCACTGCTGGTGTAAGGGCCAGTGTCACTGCTGGTGTGAGGGCCAGTGTCACTGCTGGTGTGAGGGCCAGTGTCACTGCTGGTTTGAGCACCAGTGTCACTGATGATGAGAGCACCAGTGTCACTGCTGGTGTAAAGGCCAGTGTCACTGCTGGTGTAAGGGCCAGTGTCACTGCTAGTGTGAGAACCAGTGTCACTGCTAGTGTGAGCACCAGTGTCACTGCTGGTGTGAGCGCCAGTGTACTGCTTGTGTGAGCGCCAGTGTCAATGCTGGTGTGGGCGCCAGTGTCACTGCTGGTGTAAGGGCCAGTGTCACTGCTGGTGTAAGGGCCAGTGTCACTGCTGTTGTGAGCGCCAGTGTCACTGCTGGTGTGAGCGTCAGTGTCATTGCTGTTGTGAGGGCCAGTGTCATTGCTGGCATAAGGCCCAGTGTCACTGCCGGTGTAAGCGCCAGTGTCACTGCTGGTGTAAGGGCCAGTGTCACTGCTGGTGTGAGCGCCAGTGTCACTGCTGGTGTGAGCGCCAGTGTCATTGCTGTTGTGAGGGCCAGTGTCACTGCTGGCATAAGGCCCAGTGTCACTGCTGGTGTGAGCGCCAGTGTCACTGCTGGTGTGAACGCCAGTGTCACTGTTGGTATGAGCGCCAGCGTCACTTCTGGTATGAGCACCAATGTCACTGCTGGTGTGAGCGCCACTGTCACTGCTGGTGTCAGGGCCAGTGTCACTGCTGGTGTGAACACCAGTGTCACTGCTGGTGTGAGCGCCAGTGTCACTGCTGATGTGGGGGCCAGTGTCACTGCTGGTGTAAGGGCCAGTGTCACTGCTGGTGTGAGCACCAGTGTCACTGCTAGTGTGAGCACCAGTGTCACTGCTGGTGTGAGCGCCAGTGTCACTGCTGGTGTGAGGGCCAGTGTCACTGCTGGTGTGAGGGCCAGTGTCACTGCTGGTTTGAGCACCAGTGTCACTGCTGATGAGAGCACCAGTGTCACTGCTGGTGTAAAGGCCAGTGTCACTGCTGGCATAAGGCCCAGTGTCACTGCTGGTGTAAAGGCCAGTGTCACTGCTGGCATAAGGCCCAGTGTCACTGCTGGTGTGAGCGCCAGTGTCACTGCTGGTGTGAACGCCAGTGTCACTGTTGGTATGAGCGCCAGCGTCACTTCTGGTATGAGCACCAATGTCACTGCTGGTGTGAGCGCCAGTGTCACTGCTGGTGTAAGGGCCAGTGTCACTGCTGGTGTGAGGGCCAGTGTCACTGCTGGTGTGAGGGCCAGTGTCACTGCTGGTTTGAGCACCAGTGTCACTGATGATGATAGCACCAGTGTCACTGCTGGTGTAAAGGCCAGTGTCACTGCTGGTGTAAGGGCCAGTGTCACTGCTAGTGTGAGAACCAGTGTCACTGCTAGTGTGAGCACCAGTCTCACTGCTGGTGTGAGCGCCAGTGTACTGCTTGTGTGAGCGCCAGTGTCAATGCTGGTGTGAGCGCCAGTGTCACTGCTGGTGTAAGGGCCAGTGTCACTGCTGGTGTAAGGGCCAGTGTCACTGCTGGTGTGAGCGCCAGTGTCACTGCTGGTGTGAGCGTCAGTGTCATTGCTGTTGTGAGGGCCAGTGTCATTGCTGGCATAAGGCCCAGTGTCACTGCCGGTGTAAGCGCCAGTGTCACTGCTGGTGTAAGGGCCAGTGTCACTGCTGGTGTGAGCGCCAGTGTCACTGCTGGTGTGAGCGCCAGTGTCATTGCTGTTGTGAGGGCCAGTGTCACTGCTGGCATAAGGCCCAGTGTCACTGCTGGTGTGAGCGCCAGTGTCACTGCTGGTGTGAACGCCAGTGTCACTGTTGGTATGAGCGCCAGCGTCACTTCTGGTATGAGCACCAATGTCACTGCTGGTGTGAGCGCCATTGTCACTGCTGGTGTCAGGGCCAGTGTCACTGCTGGTGTGAACACCAGTGTCACTGCTGGTGTGAGCGCCAGTGTCACTGCTGATGTGGGGGCCAGTGTCACTGCTGGTGTAAGGGCCAGTGTCACTGCTGGTGTGAGCACCAGTGTCACTGCTAGTGTGAGCACCAGTGTCACTGCTGGTGTGAGCGCCAGTGTCACTGCTGGTGTGAGGGCCAGTGTCACTGCTGGTGTGAGGGCCAGTGTCACTGCTGGTTTGAGCACCAGTGTCACTGCTGATGAGAGCACCAGTGTCACTGCTGGTGTAAAGGCCAGTGTCACTGCTGGTGTAAGGGCCAGTGTCACTGCTGGTGTGAGCGCCAGTTTCGCTGCTGGTGTGAGCGCCAGTGTCACTGCTGGTGTGAGCACAAGTGTCACTGCTGGTTTGAGCACCAGTGTCTCTGCTGGTGTGAGCGCCAGTGTCGCTGCTGGTGTGAGCGCCAGTGTCACTGCTGGTGTGAACACGTGTGCACCAGTGTCACCTCTGATGTGAGCACGTATGCACCCGTGTCACTTCTGGTGTGAGCACGTATGCACCCGTGTCACTGCTGGTGTGTGCACGTGTGCACCTACACACACTAACCTAAACATTTAGGTTAAATTGCCTGGCATTTGCCTGCACATGTGACTCTCAACACCATCACTCACACATGTGTTTACGGCACCATGCTCAGTTTTACCTTCAGGGCAGGCAAGAGATGGGTCTGTGCGTGTGTGAGGACAAGTATATGTGTGAGGAGTGTTTGCCTGTGTGTGCGTGCACTCACCTATTTGTGGTTGCATGGGTCGATTCATAGCTCCTGGCCCCGCCTATTCACTCATCGCTACTAGGTCCTCTCTCTCCCTGCTCCATGACCTTTATCAAACCTCGTCCTAAAACTATGTATGGTTCCTGCCTCCTCTACGTCACTTTCCAGACTATTCCACTTCCTTACAACTCTGTGACTGAGAAATACTTTCTAACATCAGAGTCTTCACCTTCCAATTGTGATTTGTTTCTGTGTCACATCCCTGGAACATCCTATTTCTGTCCACCTTGTCAGTTCCTCGCAGTATTTGCAAGCCGTTATCATGTCTTCCCTAACCCTCCTGTCCTCCAGTGTCGTCAGGCCGATTTCCCTTAATCTTTCCTCGTAGGACATTCCGTTCTGCTCTGGAAATAGTCTTATTGCAAACCTTTGCATAAGTGTTCGCTCTATTGTCCTGGTTTCAGATTACTGCTAACCAGAACTCCTAAATCCTTTTTTCAATCAGTAATATTAAGATCTACATTATGTAGTTTATATGTGGCATGGTTATTTTCCTGTCCAACATTCAGAACTTTGCATTTGTCTATATTAAACTGAATCTGCCACTTCTCCAACCATTGCATCAGTCTATTCAAATCATCCTGGAGTGCTCGAATGTCCTCATTAGAGTGAATTGGATGGCCTATTTTGGTGTCATCAGCAAATTTGCTTATGTCGCTATTTATTCCCTCATCTATGTCGTTTATGAAATTTGTAAACAACAAGGGGGCCAACACTGACCCCTGTGGAACACCGCTTGTAACGTGCCCCCATTCTGATTTCTCCCCATTTATGCAAGCTCTCTGCTGCCTATTTGTCAACCATGCCTCTACCCAGGAACAGATTTCTCCTCCTATTCTGTATGCTTTAAGTTTCCTCAGTAGCCTCCTCGAAAGCCTTACTGAAGCCCATTATACACAGTATCATATTCAACACCATGATGTACCTCCTCAAATACCTTAGTGAAAAAAGTTAGTAAATTCGTAAGACAGGAACGCCCCTTTATAAACCCGTGCTGAGATTCATTTATCAATTTATGCCTATCAAGATGGCTACGAATTGCCTCAGCAATTATAGATTCCATAAATTTTCTCCCTAGGGAGGAAAGGCTTATTGGTCTATAGTTCGAAGCTAGGGACCTGTCACCTGCCTTGTAAATAGGTATTGCATTCGCCATTTTCCACTTGTCAGGCACAATGCCACCTTGTAGTTACCCCAGTCGTGCATAGTTTATTATCGTCCTGCTCTACATAATTTATTATTTCTGGAATTTCGCTAGTATCTTCCTGAGTAAAAACTGAGAGGAAGTAAGTGTTGAAAAGTTCACACATTTCCTTATCACTGTCAGTGACCTGACCTGAGTTACTCTTAAGTGGGCCTATCTTGTCCCTAATCTTACTTCTGTATACCGGAAACAACCCTTTTGGGTTAGTCTTCGAATCACTTGCGACTTTAGCCTTATAATCCCTTTTTGCTTTTATTATTCCTTTTTTTATATCTCTCTTAAATTGAATATATTGATTTCTTAACTGTGCATCCCCTCTTTTGATATGCCTATATATGCCTCTCTTTTGACCAATGAGATGTTTTAATCTATTGTTTATGCATTTGGGATCATTTTTGTTAAATCTAATTTCCCTACTCAGAACATAAGTTGTCTGGGCAGCTAGAACTATGCTCTGAAATACATCATATTGGCAATCAATACCACCTACCTTACCCATAGTCAGGTCATTCCAATTTAGCTCACCCAGGTAATTTCTCAGTCCCAGGAAACCGGCCAAGCAGAAGTCTGGGACGGAGACTTGATTGCAGTTATCTGGGTAATTCCATGATATATTGAAATTAAGTGATTTGTGATCACTTTCCCCAAGCTCATCATTAACCTCAAGATTATTAATTAGTGAATCTTTGTTGGCAAGAACCAAGTCAAGTAGATTGTTTCCTCTAGTTGGTTCTGTCACAAACTCTTTTAAAAAGCAATCCTGAACTTTATCAAGAAAGTCACTAGACTCAAGATTTCCTGTCACATTGTACCAGTCAATTTGTCTAATGTTAAAATCTCTCATTAACACAACGTTTTCATATATAGATGCCGTATGAATTTCGTCCCAAAAACTGTTCAGGCTCAGACTCAACAAAGCGTGATACTAACGGCACTGCTTTTTGCATGCTAAAGTTGTCACCAACAGTCTGCTTAAATTGCCTCCTCTCCTCTTATGCTCGCTGCTCTCTGGTTGTTTCCAGATTGAGTTTAGCTAACTCAAGTCCCCCTTCTTGTAGTTTGGCTTCGTTCGTCCGGCTTTTCCCCTTCTGTGTGTGTATGTGTGTACTCACCTAGTTGAGGTTCTCACCTAGTTGAGGTTGCGGGGGTCGAGTCCGAGCTCCTGGCCCCGCCTCTTCACTGATCGCTACTAGGTCACTCTCTGAACCGTGAGCTTTATCATACCTCTGCTTAAAGCTATGTATGAATCCTGCCTCCACTACATCGCTTCCCAAACTATTCCACTTACTGACTACTCTGTGGCTGAAGAAATACTTCCTAACATCCCTGTGATTCATCTGTGTCTTCAACTTCCAACTGTGTCCCCTTGTTACCGTGTCCAATCTCTGGAACATCCTGTCTTTGTCCACCTTGTCAATTCCTCTCAGTATTTTGTATGTCGTTATCATGTCCCCCCTATCTCTCCTGTCCTCCAGTGTCGTCAGGTTGATTTCCCTTAACCTCTCCTCGTAGGACATACCTCTTAGCTCTGGGACTAGTCTTGTTGCAAACCTTTGCACTTTCTCTAGTTTCTTTACGTGCTTGGCTAGGTGTGGGTTCCAAACTGGTGCCGCATACTCCAATATGGGCCTAACGTACACGGTGTACAGGGTCCTGAATGATTCCTTATTAAGATGTCGGAATGCTGTTCTGAGGTTTGCTAGGCGCCCATATGCTGCAGCAGTTATTTGGTTGATGTGCGCTTCAGGAGATATGCCTGGTGTTATACTCACCCCAAGATCTTTTTCCTTGAGTGAGGTTTGTAGTCTCTGGCCCCCTAGACTGTACTCCGTCTGCGGTCTTCTTTTCCCTTCCCCAATCTTCATGACTTTGCACTTGGTGGGATTGAACTCCAGGAGCCAATTGCTGGACCAGGTCTGCAGCCTGTCCAGATCCCTTTGTAGTTCTGCTTGGTCTTCGATCGAGTGAATTCTTCTCATCAACTTCACGTCATCTGCAAACAGGAACACCTCAGAGTCTATTCCTTCCGTCATGTCGTTCACAAATACCAGAAACAGCACTGGTCCTAGGACTGACCCCGTGGGACCCCGCTGGTCACAGGTGCCCACTCTGACACACACACACCGTGTGTGTGTTTGTGTGTGTGTGTGTGTGTGTGTGTGTGTGTGTGTGTGTGTGTGTGTGTGTGTGTGTGTGTGTGTGTGTGTGTGTGTGTGTGTGTGTGTGTGTGAGTGTGTACTGTGCTTGACCAGGTGTGGGTTCCAGACTGGTGCTGCATACTCCAGTATGGGGCCTAACATACACAGTGTACAGTGTCTTGAACTATTCCTTATTAAGGTATCGGAACGCTATTCTCAGGTTTGCTAGGCGCCCGTATGCTGCAGCGGTTATTTGGTTGATGTGTGCCTCCGGTGATGTGCTCGGTGTTATGGTCACCCCAAGGTCTTTCTCCCTGAGTGAGGTCTGTAGTCTTTGTCCACCTAGCCTATACTCTGTCTGCGGTCTTCTTTGCCCCCTCCCCAATCTTCATGACTTTGCATTTGGCTGGATTGAATTCGAGAAGCCAGTTGCTGGACCACATGTCCAGCCTGTCCAGGTCTCTTTGCAGTCCTGCCTCATCCTCGTCCGATTTAATTCTTCTCATCAACTTCACGTCATCTGCGAACAGGGACACTTCAGAATCTATTCCTTCCATCATGTCGTTCACATATATCAAAAATAGCACTGGTCCTAAAACTGACCCCTGTGGGACCCCGCTCGTAACAGGCGCCCACTGTGATACCTCTTCACATACCATGACTCGTTGCTGCCTCCCTGTCAGGTATTCCCTTATCCATTGCAGTGCCCTCCCTTTTACGTGCGCCTGATCCTCCAGCTTCTGCACTAATCTCTTGTGGGGAACTGTGTCAAAGGCCTTCCTGCAGTCTAGGAAAACGCAATCTACCCACCCCTCTCTCTCGTGTCTTACTTCTGTTACCTTGTCATAAAACTCCAGGAGGTTTGTGATACAAGATTTGCCTTCCATGAACCCATGCTGATTTTCATTTATAATCTTGTTCCTTTCCAGGTGTTCGACCACTCTCCTCCTGATAATCTTCTCCATGACTTTGCACACAATACATGTCAGAGACACAGGTCTGTAGTTTAGTGCCTCGTTTCTGTTTCCTTTCTTAAATATGGGGACTACATTAGCTGTCTTCCATTTCTCAGGTAGTTGCCTAGTTTCAAGGGATGTGTTGATATTACAACCTAGGATTTCAAATGGCCTGTTATCCCAGGTGTAATGGGAGCAAATAAACACAGTAGAAAAAGTTTAGACTTATATTATCCTTCACCAATTATAACAGCAATATGTACACTATGTACAGTGATAAATATAGTGCACTCCACGGTAAGCAAGGCAGAAATAGAAGCCACAAGATAGCAGACCGTGCTTCAACCAGCTCTAGAGTGGGAATGACAAGGGCAGACAGGAGAGCGGTATCCACATAACCTCTGCGATTGTCAATCCCACCTTCTTATTGGCTAGAACCTGGTCACTAGTTGAACGATGGGGCCCCATCATCAACTCTTAGCAACCTGGTTCGCTGGTTGGGGGAGATAGCCTGTAAATGAGGGTGTGTCCATGCGCCGAATAAAGGTTACGTACTCTTTGCATGCCACACCCCCACCCCCGAGAAGGCTCAGGATTAGGCTGCCACCTCCCAGTGGTAACCGTGCCGCCATGGCACAAAATAATGGGACCGCCTATCCTCTCCACCATCCAACTCTTAGATAGAGCTCAGCTTTCCTAGTGACCAAAAGCCAAACCCTAAACTTAGAGTGAGACAGCAGTCAGACAGGCTAGCATAGGTCCAAGATACAGGCGGACGGTAGCCCGCATCCCCTCACTAAAAAAAAACCCCCACATCAGGGGATAAAAAAAAGAGCTTGAAAGGGGTTACCACAAATACATCCTAACCTAAATAAAATAATAAACTAGACTCTTGACAAAGAGTCTGCCAACACATTTTCTTTGCCGGCAATATAATGAATTCTGATATTGTAGGGCTGCAGCCTGAGCGTCCAACGCATAAGCCTTGTGTTGTGATTCTTCATGGCTTGGAGATAGACTAACGGGTTGTGATCACTGTAGACTGTGACCACCTGCGATGTCTGGCCCACATAAACATCGAAATGCTCCAAAGCCATTACCAGCGCGAGGGCTTCTTTTTCAATGGTAGAGTAAGCTCTCTGATGTGGCTGGAACTTAGCTGAAAAGTATGCGATTGGCTGCAGCTCCTTGTTCCCGATTTGTAATAGTACCGCCCCAACCCCAGACTCACAAGCATCAACCTGTAATGAAAAAGGTTTGGAGAAGTCTGGAGACAGGAGAATGGGTGCAGAGCACAATAATCTTTTTGCTTTATTAAAAGCAGTGTTACAATCTGACGTCCAATTAAAGGGAACTTTATGACTGGTAAGAGAGGTAAGAGGGGCTACAATATCTGAGAAATTCTTACAGAATCTTCTGTAAAATCCTATCATGCCTAGGAAACGTTGAAGAGATTTCCTATCATGAGGAACTGGATAATCTTTAATAGAAAGAACTTTAGCAAGTTTAGGTGCAACATTGCCACTACCTACTTCATGGCCTAGAAAAGTGATAGTGGCCTGGCCAAAGGAAGATTTAGATAAATTAACTGTTAATTGGGAATTCTTAAAGGTCTCAAACAGAGCTTTAAGTCTAAGTAGGTGTTGATCCCAAGTATCAGACACCACAACAATATCATCTAGGTATGCTGCCGTGCCTTCAAGTCCTTTAATAGCCTGATGGATGAGTTTCTGGAATGAAGAGGGGGAATTTTTCATTCCGAAGGGGGTAACTGTATACTGATAATGACCTCCTGGAATCACGAAGGCAGAGATTTCCTTCGCCTTATCTGTCAAAGGTACCTGATAGTAACCTTTAAGGAGATCTAATTTGGACACAAAAGTAGCCTTACCCACAAAGTCAATTACGTCATCCAGACGAGGAAGAGGGTAAGCATCTGTGATTGTGACCTCGTTCACTTTACGGTAGTCTGTGCACATACGAAACCCTCCATCAGCCTTTTTTACTAGGATGCACGGTGAAGCCCATGGACTAGATGACTCCTCCACTAAACCATGTTCTAACAAGAAGTCTACTTCCTGCTGAAGTAGCCTTTGCTTTTCAGGATTAGCTCTGTAGGGGGAGAGTTTAATTGGTTTAGATTTTCCCACATCTACATCATGGTAACCTAACGTACATTTTTTCGGCACATCCGAAAAAATATTAGGATATGACTGTAGAAGCTCAGTTAAATTTGTTGCTTGTATTTCAGATAATCCATCCATTAACGGGCTAGGATCCTTGAGGAGGACAGAATTTGAAAGTTTAGTATTAATTTCAGAGATAGAGTGCAAAGAGTCAGAGTCGTCCTCAGAGGTAGAGGACAGAGTCATTACTGGGACTTTATCTGGTGTATGAAAGGCCTTGATTTGATTAATGTGGTAAGTTTTTGTTTTTGAGGTCTTATCAATGGGAGCTACCACATAATTTAAATCAGATAATCTACTTACTATCTGCATAGGTCCCGTAAATCTAGCTTTCAAGGTGTGGCCAGGTATAGGTTCCTGCACCAACACCTTGTCTCCTGGATGGAAGGAGCGGAATTGTGCACTTTTGTCATACCTCTGTTTCATCTTACTTTGAGCTATCTTTAGGTTAGCCGTGGCTAACTCACGTGCCACCTGCAACCTTGAAGACGGGTTGTAGAGTGCTGAGCTTACGTCTTCTCCCATCCATCCTTCTTTGAGCACCCGAAGAGGACCTCGTACATTGTGCCCAAAGATCAGCTCAAACGGACTATACCCTGTAGACTCTTGCACCGTCTCTCGTACTGAGAACAGCAACAAAGGTAGAGATTCATCCCAATCTGTCGGAAAGTGCATGCAAAAACTTCTCATCATTGTTTTTAATGTCTGGTGGAATCTTTCCAAGGCGCCTTGGGACTGAGGGTGATAGGCAGTGGATAAGTTGTGAATTATCCCTAACCTAGTTAATACTTCCCTAAATGCTTTGGCAGTGAAGTTAGTACCTTGATCACTTTGTATAGTTTTAGGAATGCCAAAACAAGAAATGAATTTTGTTAAAGCTTTGAGAATAGCTTTAGTATTGATACTACGCATTGGGATCGCTTCAGGATATCTGGTTACTTTATCCATAATTGTAAATAAATACTGATTTCCAGACTTTGACTTAGGTAGTGGACCTACACAATCTATAATTAAATCTGCAAAAGGTTCTCCATCAGCAGGTATGGGTTGGAGAGGTGCAGGTTTAATGGAATGTCCAGGTTTTCCAACTTGCTGACATTCTCGGCAACACCTAATATGATTCTTCACATCTTTCTTTAATTTTGGCCAATAAAATTCTTTTGTGATTCTATACAAGGTTTTTGTAATTCCTAAGTGACCTCCTGATGACGTATTATGAGCTATATTTAATATCTGAGGTCTATACTTGGTTGGAACCACTAACCTGTCGTATAATTGCCGGCCCTCTATCTCCTTACCAGTCTCAGTGCAAACCAAATAATCATTTTTAACTTCATACTTGACTGGATGACCCAAAGAGGATTTACCCATGGCTGCCTGAAAAGCGAATTTTAAAGAAGGGTCCTTTCGTTGTTCCTCCCGGAAGGACAGTCCCTCGGGCATGGAAACAGAGACATCTGGCAATCCTGCAACCTGGGAATAGGAAGGCTTGATCGGGGTCTGTTCACTTGATTTACGAGACTCCGGCCGGTGTGTCTCATAAAACAACGTGGCTATTCCGAGATCGGAGTCGTCCAAGGATAGGTCAACATTCTCCCCAGACAACCCTTGGGATGTTGCCCGAGTTATGGCCAACACTGGAGAAGCATTAATCATTATAGGTTCAGGACACGAAGTAACAGTAGTAATGTTATTACCCAGTAATAACATGGCATTTTTCATGGGAAATCCTTTTGAGACCCCTACAGTCAAGTACCCAGTGTAATATTTGCACTGTACATAAATTTTATGCAAAGGAACGGAAAAGATAGCTCCTCCAAATGCTTCCAATAAAACTGAGGAATTCAAAGAAGTATTCTCTGAAAGGGGTAATATTCCTTCTCTGACAAGTGAGCAATATGCTCCAGTATCTCTAAAGGTATTTACTTTAGTTGGTTCTGAGTTTTCCTGAAGGGAAATAAGACTTTCGCAATAATAAGGGGCCATACCTTTTTCTACTTCTCTAGGGGACATGTTACTAGGGATATTAGAGATTTTCCCGATGGGTTGAGGTTTTTGGGGGCAGTTGGAACTGATGTGACCTACTTTATTGCACCTGAAGCAGACGACAGGCTTGCCCTTTACTCCCTGATGACGTTGCAAGTGGTGTCGTTCTGGCTGGTGCCTCTCTGGATATTGTTGTCGAGATGCTCCATAAGTAGTTTGCCTCTCCGCAGGGGGACCATATGTTGAGAAGCGTGGCTCACCAGGTGACTTGGTTGGATGACGTAGACGCTCTCCCTCCGGCTGGCACTTCATTCTCCAATGTTGTCGATCTCTGCTCACGCCAGACTGTTGAAAAGAGAGACGGGACCGCTCGGACAAGGAGCGGTTCGTTTCGAAGGTATCAGCCAACCTGGCCGCCTCCAATGCAGTGGTTAAGTCACGATCCTACAGAAAGACACGAACCTCTGGTCCCACAGACTCCAGCAGGTTATCAATCAGAATAAGCTGCACCAGCTCCTCAAAGTTAGAGACACCACTCGCTTTATACCAGCTGGTAAAAGCTTTGGTTTGCTGTCTCACAAAGTCCACCAGGGATTGACCAAGCTGCCGCCTGTTCAATTTGAAGGTCTTACGATATTTAGCTGGGATACATGTATATGCTCCCAACACTGTGGTCTTCACTACTTGATAATCAGAGAATTCAGCGTCAGTTAATACCGACGTAAATTCCTGTGCCTTACCCAATAATGCTGTATGAACCAACGCTGCCCAGTGCTGTTCCGGCCACCTCAAGGCTCGAGCCTGATTTTCGAAGCTTTCGAAAAATTGCTCTGGTTCGGCCTCATTGAAGCG
>NC_091300.1:37974726-38069726 GCF_038502225.1 Cherax quadricarinatus | reverse complement strand
CTTCCTAACATCCCTGTGATTCATCTGTGTCTTCAGCTTCCAACTGTGTCCCCTTGTTACTGTGTCCAATCTCTGGAACATCCTGTCTTTGTCCACCTTGTCAATTCCTCTCAGTATTTTGTATGTCGTTATCATGTCCCCCCTATCTCTCCTGTCCTCCAGTGTCGTCAGGTTGATTTCCCTTAACCTCTCCTCGTAGGACATACCTCTTAGCTCTGGGACTAGTCTTGTTGCAAACCTTTGCACTTTCTCTAGTTTCTTCACGTGCTTGGCTAGGTGTGGGTTCCAAACTGGTGCCGCATACTCTAATATGGGCCTAACGTACACGGTGTACAGGGTCCTGAATGATTCCTTATTAAGATGTCGGAATGCTGTTCTGAGGTTTGCCAGGCGCCCATATGCTGCAGCAGTTATTTGGTTGATGTGCACTTCAGGAGATGTGCCTGGTGTTATACTCACCCCAAGATCTTTTTCCTTGAGTGAGGTTTGTAGTCTCTGGCCCCCTAGACTGTACTCTGTCTGCGGTCTTCTTTGCCCTTCCCCAATCTTCATGACTTTGCACTTGGTGGGATTGAACTCCAGGAGCCAATTGCTGGACCAGGTCTGCAGCCTGTCCAGATCCCTTTGTAGTTCTGCCTGGTCTTCGATCGAGTGAATTCTTCTCATCAACTTCACGTCATCTGCAAACAGGGACACCTCAGAGTCTATTCCTTCCGTCATGTCGTTCACAAATACCAGAAACAGCACTGGTCCTAGGACTGACCCCTGCGGGACCCCGCTGGTCACAGATGCCCACTCTGACACCTCGCCACGTACCATGACTCGCTGCTATCTTCCTGACAAGTATTCCCTGATCCATTGTAGTGCCTTCCCTGTTATGCCTGCTTGGTCCTCCAGTTTTTGCACCAATCTCTTGTGTGGAACTGTGTCAAACGCCTTCTTACAGTCCAAGAAAATGCAATCCACCCACCCCTCTCTCTCTTGTCTTACTGCTGTCACCATGTCATAGAACTCCAGTAGGTTTGTGACACAGGATTTCCCGTCCCTGAAACCATGTTGGCTGCTGTTGATGAGATCATTCCTTTCTAGGTGTTCCACCACTCTTCTCCTGATAATCTTCTCCATGATTTTGCATACTATACATGTCAGTGACACTGGTCTGTAGTTTAATGCTTCATGTCTGTCTCCTTTTTTAAAGATTGGGACTACATTTGCTGTCTTCCATGCCTCAGGCAATCTCCCTGTTTCGATAGATGTATTGAATATTGTTGTTAGGGGTACACATAGCGCCTCTGCTCCCTCTCTCAATACCCATGGGGAGATGTTATCTGGCCCCATTGCCTTTGAGGTATCTAGCTCACTCAGAAGCCTCTTCACTTCTTCCTCGGTTGTGTGCACTGTGTCCAGCACTTGGTGGTGTGCCCCACCTCTCCGTCTTTCTGGAGTCCCTTCTGTCTCCTCTGTGAACACTTCTTTGAATCTCTTGTTGAGTTCTTCACATACTTCACGGTCATTTCTTGTTGTCTCTCCTCCTTCCTTCCTTAGCCTGATTACCTGGTCCTTGACTGTTGTTTTCCTCCTGATGTGGCTGTACAACAGTTTCGGGTCAGATTTGGCTTTCGCTGCTATGTCATTTTCATATTGTCTTTGGGCCTCCCTTCTTATCTGTGCATATTCGTTTCTGGCTCTACGACTGCTCTCCTTATTCTCCTGGGTCCTTTGCCTTCTATATTTCTTCCATTCCCTAGCACACTTGGTTTTTGCCTCCCTGCACCTTTGGGTAAACCATGGGCTCATCCTGGCTTTTTCATTATTCCTGTTACCCTTGGGTACAAACCTCTCCTCAGCCTCCTTGCATTTTGTTGCTACATATTCCATCATCTCATTAACTGGCTTCCCTGCCAGTTCTCTGTCCCACTGAACCCCGTTCAGGTAGTTCCTCATTCCTGTGTAGTCCCCTTTCTTGTAGTTTGGCTTCATTCGTCCTGGCCTTCCTGCTTCTCCCTCCACTTGTAGCTCTACTGTGTATTCGAAGCTTAAAACCACATGGTCACTGGCCCCAAGGGGTCTTTCGTATGTGATGTCCTCGATATCTGCACTACTCAAGGTGAATACTAAGTCCAGCCTTGCTGGTTCATCCTCTCCTCTCTCTCTTGTAGTGTCCCTTACGTGTTGGCACATGAAGTTTTCCAGTACCACCTCCATCATCTTAGCCCTCCATGTATCTTGGCCCCCATGTGGGTCCAAGTTCTCCCAATCGATCTCCTTGTGGTTAAAGTCACCCATGATCAGGAGCTTTGCCCTGCATGCATGAGCTCTTCTGGCCACTCTAGCCAGTGTATCAACCATCGCTCTATTGCTCTCGTCGTACTCTTGCCTTGGCCTCCTGCTGTTCTGTGGTGGGTTATACATCACTGCTATTACCACCTTGGGACCTCCAGAGTGAAGTGTTCCCGCTATGTAATCACTTTCTTCTCCGCTGTCTTTTTGATCAGCAACGCCACTCCTCCACCCCCCCTGTTCCCTCTGTCTTTCCTCAGGATTTGGTATCCCGTTGGAAAGATGGCATCTGTTATCATACCTGTAAGCTTGGTTTCTGTGAGAGCTATGATGTCCGGTGATGCTTCTTTGACTCTTTCATGCCACTCCTCCCACTTATTTGTTATTCCATCAGCGTTTGTGTACCATACCTTCAGTTTCCTTTCCAACACTGTGGTTTGGGGGGCCTGTGAGGGTGGGAGACCTGGTGGCATACTGTGGGATTCTATAGCTCGGTGTTGGGTGGAGGCTGTGGGTATGGATTGTAGTGTGTGTTGGGATGGTGTGATAGGTTGTATGGTTCTGAGAATAGTTGTGTGTGTGCTTGCCCTTGCTGTTCTGTTCTGCTCTGACTGACCTCTGCTGGTTCCATCCTTGTCTCTTTTCCTAGCTCCTTTCGCTTTTTTGTCCTCTCCCTCAGCTGCTGTCGTTCTGATTTTGTTCTGTCTCTGTCTAGGAACACCCTCTTGTACTCTTCCGAGTATTTCAATCGTGGTTTCTCTTGGAGGATCCTGTTCCGCACTGTTTCCATCCTGAGAATCAGCTTGATTGGTCGGTTTCTCCCCTTCGAGTACCCCCCTATTCTCTGAAAATTTACAATCTCGTCCATCTCTTCACCTATTTCCGTGATGATTTTCTCAATCTCCTTTCTTTCTTCCTGCTGCCTTTCAGTGTGTGTCCTTTCCTCTCTCTCCTGAAGCCCATGGATAAACACTGATTTTGCCCTTTCTTCCTCCCATTGCCTCACCCTCTGTGACTCTGGATCCTGCCTGTATGTGGTCAGTTTCTCCCTTGATTTTTCCAGTGGCTCTTGATAGCCTGGTTGTGCCTCAGCAATCGACCTATCACCCTCTCCATCTGCAACCAGCTGTTCTTCCCTTTCACTCCTTGGTCCTCCTTGGCAGGCTGATATGACCTTAGCATAATTCCTTTCATGGGCCAACAGGCCTGCTGCATTCCTTCCTTCCTGTTCGGCCTCGCAGCTTCATATGCTGTGTCTTCTCTGGTCACTGCCCCTGTAACTCGCTTCAGCCTATTTATCTCAACTTCTAGGACCCTTATCTTGGCTACTGCAGTTTCGACTTGTGCCTCCCAATTCTTTGTCTCCTTCTCCAACCTCTTTTCCAATTTCACAGAGAGCTCTTTCTCCATTTTTTCAGAAAGCTCTCCTAATTTTCTCTCCCACTCTTGTTCCATCCTTTTCAACTGCTCCTCCATCCACTCCTCCCTACCAGAACCATTCTCATCTGATCCTTGGTTCCTGCGAGTCCCCACAATTTTTTTTTTTTTTTTTTTTTTTTGTGAGAGAAGAGAGAAGGGAAAGGTAGAAGGAGAGAGAGAGGGGAAGAGTGAGAAGGGAAAGGGGGAGAGAGAGAGAGAGAGAGAGAGAGAAGGGAAGGTAGAGAGAGGGGGATAGTGAGAAGGAAAAAGGGGAAGAGAGTGAGAGTGAGAGAGAGAGAGGGGGAGAGAGAGTGAGGGGAAGGGTAGGAGAGGGGGAGAGTTAGAAGGGAAAATGGGGGAGAGAGCAAGAGAGAAAGAGAGAGGGAGAGAGAGGGAGAGAGGGAGAGAGGGAGAGAGGGAGGGAAAGTGAGAGAGAGAGGGGGAGGGAGAGTGAAGGGAAGGGTAGAAGAGGGGGAGAGTTAGAAGGGAAAATGGGGAAGAGAGAGAGAAAGAGAGAGATAGAGAGAGAGAGAGAGAGAGAGAGAGAGAGAGAGAGAGAGAGAGAGAGAGAGAGAGAGAGAGAGGGAGAGAGAGAAAGAGAAGGCAAAGAGAGGGGGAGAAGGAGGAAAGAGGGGGGAGATGGAAGAGCGAGAGGGGAGAGAGGCTAGGGGGAGAGGGAGGGGAGGAGGGGAGAGAGATGGGGAAAGGGAGAGGGGAGAGATAATGGGAGGGGAGAGATGTTAGAGGGGGGGAGATGTTAGAGGGGAGAGATGGGAGAGGGAAGAGAGAGAGAGAGATAGGTCGAGAGTGATAGGTAGAGAGAGAGATATAGGTAATGAGTGAGAAAGGTAGAGATAGGTCCCTACCTAGGATAGGAAGAGGGGGGGAGAGGAGCAAGGTTCAGATGGTCAGTTCACAGGATGGTGTGAAATCCTGTGTATGTGTGTGTTTGCGTGTGTACTACAGCTTACAAGTGCTTGTTCCTGTGTGTGTGTGTGTGTGTGTGTGTGTGTGTGTGTGTGTGTGTGTATGTGTGTGTGTGTGTGTGTGTGTGTGTGTGTGTGTGTGTGTGTGTATGTGTGTGTGTGTGTGTGTGTATGTGTATGTGTGTATGTGTGTGTATGTGTGTGTGTGTGTGTGTGTGTGTGTGTGTGTGTACTCACCTAGTTGTACTCACCTAGTTGAGGTTGCGGGGGTCGAGACTCAGCTCCTGGCCCCGCCTCTTCACTGATCGCTACTGGATCCTCTCTCTCTCTGCTTCCTGAGCTTTGTCATACCTCTTCTTAAAACTATGTATGGTTCCTGCCTCCACTACTTCACTTGCTAGGCTATTCCACTTGCTGACTACTCTATGACTGAAGAAATACTTCCTAACGTCCCTGTGACTCGTCTGAGTCTTCAGCTTCCAGTTGTGTCCCCTTGTCCCTGTGTCCCCTCTCTGGAACATCCTATCTCTGTCCACCTTGTCTATTCCCCGCAGTATCTTGTATGTCGTTATCATGTCTCCCCTGACCCTTCTGTCCTCCAGTGTCGTCAGTCCGATTTCCCTTAACCTTTCCTCGTACGACATACCCTTGAGCTCTGGGACTAGCCTTGTTGCAAACCTTTGTACTTTCTCTAACTTCTTGACGTGCTTGACCAGGTGTGGGTTCCAGACTGGTGCTGCATACTCCAGTATGGGCCTAACATACACAGTGTACAGTGTCTTGAACTATTCCTTATTAAGGTATCGGAACGCTATTCTCAGGTTTGCCAGGCGCCCGTATGCTGCAGCGGTTATTTGGTTGATGTGTGCCTCGGGTGATGTGCTCGGTGTTATGGTCACCCCAAGGTCTTTCTCCCTGAGTGAGGTCTGTAGTCTTTGTCCCCCTAGCCTATACTCTGTCTGCGGTCTTCTTTGCCCCTCCCCAATCTTCATGACTTTGCATTTGGCTGGGATTGAATTCGAGAAGCCAGTTACTGGACACATGTCTGCAGCCTCTCCAGGTCTCTTTGCAGTCCTGCCTCATCCTTGATCGATTTAATTCTTCTCATCAACTTTACGTCATCTGCGATCAGGGACACTTCAGAGTCTATTCCTTCCATCATGTCGTTCACATATATCAAAAATAGCACTGGTCCTAGAACTGACCCCTGTGGGACCCCGCTCGTAACAGGCGCCCACTGTGATACCTCTTCACGTACCATGACTCGTTGCTGCCTCCCTGTCAGGTATTCCCTTATCCATTGCAGTGCCCTTCCTTTTACGTGTGCCTGATCCTCCAGCTTCTGCACTAATCTCTTGTGGGGAACTGTGTCAAAGGCCTTCCTGCAGTCTAGGAAAACGCAATCTACCCAACCCTCTCTCTCGTGTCTTACTTCTGTTACCTTTTCATAAAACTCCAGGAGGTTTGTGATACAAGATTTGCCTTCCATGAACCCATGCTGGTTTTCATTTATAATCTTGTTCCTTTCCAGGTGTTCGACCACTCTCCTCCTGATAATCTTCTCCATGACTTTGCACACGATACATGTCAGAGACACAGGTCTGTAGTTTAGTGCCTCGTTTCTGTTTCCTTTCTTAAATATGGGGACTACATTAGCTGTCTTCCATTTCTCAGGTAGTTTCCCAGTTTCAAGGGATGTGTTGAAGATTGTGGTTAGAGGCACACACAGCATCTCTGCTCCTTCTCTAAGGACCCATGGGGAGATGTTGTCCGGTCCCATCGCCTTTGAGGTGTGTGTGTGTGTGTGTGTGTATGTGTGTGTATGTGTGTGTGTATGTGTATGTGTGTGTGTGTATATGTGTGTGTGTGTATGCGTGTGTGTGTGTGTGTGTGTGTGTGTGGGTGTGTGTATGTGTGTGTTTGTGTGTGTGTGTGTATGTGTTTGTATGTGTGTGTGTGTGTGTGTGTGTGTGTGTGTGTGTGTGTGTGTGTGTGTGTATGTGTATGTTTGTGTGTACTCACCTATTTGTACTCACCTCACCTACTCACCTATTTGTGGTTGCAGGGGTCGAGTCACAGCTCCTGGCCAGTGACTGGCCAGGTGACTGCTGTGTGTGTGTGAGTGTGTGTGTGTGTGTGTGTGTGTGTGTGTGTGTGTGTGTGTGTGTGTGTGTGTGTGTGTGTGTGTGTGTGTGTGTGAATGATAGTGTGCAGTCCATTTTATATTGATGGAGGAACGTTAAACCCACATGGATAACTCTAGCTTCATAGAACCGTAATAACAATAAAAATAACAGCAATAATAACAATAATAATAATAACAATAATAAACAAAAATAAAAATAATAAACAGTAAAAACAATAAAAATAATATTAATAAACCTAATAATAAAACTAAACGCTAAACCCTAGATGATAATCCAAAAATAAGAACCAAAACATCTTTATTAAAGGCATATTTACTAAAATATTAAAGGCATCTGTTTAAAAAAGCAGGAGGCAGTAATTAAGTGAAGATAATTGTGAGAATACGACAACTGACAGAATGATAATAATGTTAGAAGAAAGAGAAGACTTGAGAATAATTGTGAGAGGAATGTTAACTACCAGCAGTAATTTGCATAATCATTTCTTTCGTAATTCCTGCGAAATATCCGAAGTGGCGCGAGGAGTTGCAGGAGTGACGGCACTGCTGATGGCACTGCTGATGGCACTGCTGACGGCACTGCTGATGACACTGCTGACGGCACTGCTGACGGCACTGGTGATGGCACTGCTGACGGCACTGCTGATGGCACTGCTGACGGCACTGCTGACGGCACTGCTGACGGCACTGCTGACGGCACTGCTGATGGCACTGCTGACGGCACTGCTGACGGCACTGCTGATGGCACTGCTGACGGCACTGCTGATGGCACTGCTGACGGCACTGCTGACGGCACTGCTGATGGCACTGCTGACGGCACTGCTGACGGCACTGCTGACGGCACTGCTGACGGCACTGCTGACGGCACTGCTGACGGCACTGCTGACGGCACTGCTGACGGCTCTGCTGACGGCACTGCTGACGGCACTGGTGATGGCACTGCTGACGGCACTGCTGATGGCACTGCTGACGGCACTGCTGACGGCACTGCTGACGGCACTGCTGACGGCACTGCTGACGGCACTGCTGATGACACTGCTGACGGCACTGCTGACGGCACTGGTGATGGCACTGCTGACGGCACTGCTGACGGCACTGCTGACGGCACTGCTGACGGCACTGGTGATGGCACTGCTGACGGCACTGCTGACGGCACTGCTGACGGCACTGCTGACGGCACTGCTGACGGCACTGCTGATGACACTGCTGACGGCACTGCTGACGGCACTGGTGATGGCACTGCTGACGGCACTGCTGACGGCACTGCTGACGGCACTGCTGACGGCACTGCTGACGGCACTGCTGACGGCACTGGTGATGGCACTGCTGACGGCACTGCTGACGGCACTGCTGACGGCACTGCTGACGGCACTGCTGACGGCACTGCTGACGGCACTGCTGATGACACTGCTGACGGCACTGCTGACGGCACTGGTGATGGCACTGCTGACGGCACTGCTGACGGCACTGCTGACGGCACTGCTGACGGCACTGCTGACGGCACTGCTGATGACACTGCTGACGGCACTCCTCACGGCACTGGTGATGGCACTGCTGACGGCACTGCTGACGGCACTGCTGACGGCACTGCTGACGGCACTGCTGACGGCACTGCTGACGGCACTGCTGATAGCACTGCTGACGGCACTGCTGACGGCACTGGTGATGGCACTGCTGACGGCACTGCTGACGGCACTGCTGACGGCACTGCTGATGACACTGCTGACGGCACTGCTGACGGCACTGCTGACGGCACTGGTGATGGCACTGCTGACGGCACTGGTGATGGCACTGCTGACGGCACTGCTGATGGCACTGCTGACGGCACTGCTGATGGCACTGCTGACGGCAATGCTGACGGCACTGCTGACGGCACTGCTCACGGCACTGCTGACGGCACTGCTGACGGCACTGCTGACGGCACTGCTGACGGCACTGCTGACGGCACTGCTGACGGCACTGCTGACGACACTGCTGACGGCACTGCTGACGGCACTGCTGACGGCACTGCTGACGGCACTGCTGGCGGCACTGCTGACGGCACTGCTGATGACACTGCTGACGGCACTGCTGACGGCACTGCTGATGACACTGCTGACGGCACTGCTGACGGCACTGCTGACGGCACTGCTGACGGCACTGCTGACGGCACTGCTGACGGCACTGCTGACGGCACTGCTGATGACACTGCTGACGGCACTGCTGACGGCACTGCTGACGGCACTGCTGACGGCACTGCTGACGACACTGCTGACGGCACTGCTGACGGCACTGCTGACGGCACTGCTGACGGCACTGCTGACGGCACTGCTGACGGCACTGCTGACGGCACTGCTGACGGCAATGCTGACGGCCCGGCTGACGGCACTGCTGACGGCACTGCTGACGGCACTGCTGACGGCACTGCTGGCGGCACTGCTGACGGCACTGCTGATGACACTGCTGACGGCACTGCTGACGGCACTGCCGAAGGCGTGGTGCAGGGAGTGACGGCACTGCTGATTGCACTCCTGACAGAACTCCTGACGGTACTCCTGACGGAGTGATGCAGTAGTGACGGCACTGCTGACGGAATTCCTGACTGCGTGGTGCAGGAGTGACGGCACTCCTGACGGCACTCCTGACGGCGTTTTGCAGGAGGTGACGGCACTCCTGACGGCCATGCTGACAGCACTCCTGACAACATGGTGCAGGAGTGACGGCACCCCTGACGGCGTGGTGCAGGAGGTGACAGCACTCCTGACGGTGTGGTGCAGGAGGTGACAGCACTCCTGACGGCGTGGTGAAGAACTGCAAGAAGCACTCCTGACGGTGTCCACAAAGGGGGCAGTAAAGCAACAGGTGCAGCACTAACATCCCATATCATAAAAATCTTTGAGTGCAACAAGGCACAAGGTCCTCCAGACTTTGCAAAAGCCTTCGACAAGTGTGACGGTACTGACACTCCTGACGGCGTGGTGCAGGAGGTGACAGCACTCCTGACGGCGTGGTGCAGGAGGTGACAGCACTCCTGACGGTGTGGTGCAGGAGGTGACAGCACTCCTGACGGCGTGGTGCAGGAGGTGACAGCACTCCTGACGGTGTGGTGCAGGAGGTGACAGCACTCCTGACGGTGTGGTGCAGGAGTGAAGGCACTCCTGACGGTGTGGTGCAGGAGTGAAGGCACTCCTGACGGTACTGCTGACGGCACTGCTGACGGCACTCCTGACGGCGTGGTGCAGGAGGTGACAGCACTCCTGACGGTGTGGTGCAGGAGGTGACAGCACTCCTGACGGTGTGGTGCAGGAGTGAAGGCACTCCTGACGGTGTGGTGCAGGAGTGAAGGCACTCCTGACGGTACTGCTGACGGCACTGCTGACGGCACTCCTGACGGCGTGGTGCAGGAGGTGACAGCACTCCTGACGGTGTGGTGCAGGAGGTGACAGCACTCCTGACGGCGTGGTGCAGGAGGTGACAGCACTCCTGACGGTGTGGTGCAGGAGGTGACAGCACTCCTGACGGTGTGGTGCAGGAGTGAAGGCACTCCTGACGGTGTGGTGCAGGAGTGAAGGCACTCCTTACGGTACTGCTGACGGCACTGCTGACGGCACTCCTGACGGCGTGGTGCAGGACGTGACAGCACTCCTGACGGTGTGGTGCAGGAGGTGACAGCACTCCTGACGGCGTGGTGCAGGAGGTGACAGCACTCCTGACGGCGTGGTGCAGGAGGTGACAGCACTCCTGACGGCGTGGTGCAGGACGTAACAGCACTCCTGACGGCGTGGTGCAGGAGGTGACAGCACTCCTAACGGCGTGGTGCAGGAGGTGACAGCACTCCTAACGGTGTGGTGCAGGAGTGAAGGCACTCCTGACGGTGTGGTGCAGGAGTGAAGGCACTCCTGACGGTACTGCTGACGGCACTGCTGACGGCACTCCTGACGGCCTGGTGCAGGAGTGACGGCATACCTGACGGCGTGATGCAGGAGGTCAGTGTACAGGAACTAGAAGACATAGTGTACAGGAACTAGGAAGTCAGTGTACAGGAACTAGGACAGAAGTGTACAGGAACCAGGAGAGCAGTGTACAGGAACTAGGAGGTCAGTGTACAGGAACTAGGACAGAAGTGTACAGGAACTAGGAGGTCAGTGTACAGGAACTAGGAGGTCAGTGTACAGGAACTATGAGGTCAGTGTACAGGAACTAGGAGGTCAGTGTACAGGAACTAGGAGGTCAGTGTACAGGAACTAGGACAGAAGTGTACAGGAACTAGGAGGTCAGTGTACAGGAACTATGAGGTCAGTGTACAGGAACTAGGAGGTCAGTGTACAGGAACTAGGAGGTCAGTGTACAGGAACTAGGACAGAAGTGTACAGGAACTAGGAGGTCAGTGTACAGGAACTAGGAGAGCAGTGTACAGGAACTAGGAGGTCAGCGTACAGGAATTAGGAGAGCAGTGTACAGGAACTAGGAGGTCAGTGTACAGGAACTAGGAGGTCAGTGTACAGGAACCAGGAGAGCAGTGTACAGGAACTAGAACGTCAGTGTACAGGAACTAGGAGGTCAGTGTACAGGAACCAGGAGAGCAGTGTACAGGAACTAGGAGGTCAGTGTACAGGAACCAGGAGAGCAGTGTACAGGAACTAGGAGGTCAGTGTACAGGAACCAGGAGGTCAGTGTACAGGAACCAGGAGAGCAGTGCACAGAAACTAGGAGGTCAGTGTACAGGAACCAGGAGAGCAGTGTACAGGAACTAGGAGAGCAGTATAGGGTGTGGCCCGGTGGCCTGGTGGCTAAAGCTCCCGCTTCACACACGGAGGGCCCGGGTTCGATTCCCGGCGGGTGGAAACATTTCGACACGTTTCCTTACACCAGGAGAGCAGTGTACAGGAACTAGAACGTCAGTGTACAGGAACTAGGAGGTCAGTGTACAGGAACCAGGAGAGCAGTGTACAGGAACTAGGTGGCAAGTGTAGGGGAACCAGGAGAGCAGTGCACAAGAACTAGGTCAGTGTACGGGAACCAGGAGAGCAGTGTACAGGAACTAGGAGGTCAGTGTACAGGAACCAGGAGAGCAGTGTACAGGAACTAGGAGGTCAGTGTACAGGAACTAGGAGGTCAGTGTACAGGAACCAGTAGAGCAGTGTACAGGAACTAGGAGGTCAGTGAACAGGAACCAGGAGAGCAGTGTACAGGAACTAGGTGGTCAATGTACAGGAACCAGGAGAGCAGTGTACAGGAACTAGGAGGTCAGTGTACAGGAACCAGGAGAGCAGTGTACAGGAACTAGGAGAGCAGTGTACAGGAACTAGGAGGTCAGTGTACAGGAACCAGGAGAGCAGTGTACAAGAACTAGGAGGTCAGTGTATGAGAACCAGGAGAGCAGTGTACAGGAACTAGGAGGTCAGTGTACAAGAACCAGGAGAGCAGTGTACAGGAACTAGGAGGTCAGTGTACAGGAACCAGGAGAGCAGTGTACAGGAACTAGGAGAGCAGTGTGCAGGAACTAGGTCAGTGTACAGGAACCAGGAGAGCAGTGTACAGGAACTAGGAGAGCAGTGTACAGGATCTAGAAGGTCAGTGTACAGGAACCAGGAGAGCAGTGTACAGGAACTAGGAGGTCAGTGTATGGGAACCAGGAGAGCAGTGTACAGGAACTAGGAGGTCAGTGCACAGGAACCAGGAGAGCAGTGTGCAGGAACTAGGAGGTCAGTGTACAGGAACCAGGAGAGCAGTGTACAGGAACTAGGTGGTCAGTGTACAGGAACCAGGAGAGCAGTGTACACGAACTAGGAGGTCAGTGTACAGGAACTAGGAGGTCAGTGTACAGAAACCAGGAGAGAAGTGTTCAGGAACTAGGAGGTCAGTGTACAGGGGCCAGGAGCTCGGACTCGACCCCCGCAACCTCAACTAGGTGAGTACAGGAACTAGGAGGTCAGTGTACAGGAACCAGGAGAGCAGTGTACAGGAACTAGGAGAGCAGTGTACAGGAACTAGGAGGTCAGTGTACAGGAACCAGGAGAGCAGTGTACAGGAACTAGGAAGTCAGTGTACAGGAACCAGGAGAGCAGTGTACAGGAACTAGGAAGTCAGTGTACAGGAACCAGGAGAGCAGTGTACATGAACTATGGCTCAGTGCACAGGAACCAGGAGAGCAGTGTACAGGAACTAGGAAGTCAGTGTACAGGAACCAGGAGAGCAGTGTACAGGAACTAGGAGGTCAGTGTACAGGAACCAGGAGAGCAGTGTACAGGAACTAGGAGGTCAGTGTACAGGAACTATGAGGTCAGTGTACAGGAACTATCAGTGTACAGGAACTAGGAGAGCAGTGTACAGGAACTAGGAGGTCAGTGTACAGGAACCAGGAGAGCAGTGTACAGGAACTAGGAGGTCAGTGTACAGGAACTATGAGGTCAGTGTACAGGAACTATCAGTGTACAGGAACTAGGAGGTCAGTGTACAGGAACCAGGAGAGCAGTGTACAGGAAATAGAAAAGCAGTGTACAGGAACTAGGATGTCAGTGTACAGGAACTAGGAGGTCAGTGTACAGGAACTAGGAGGTCAGTGTACAGGAACTAGGAGGTCAGTGTACAGGAACTAGGAGGTCAGTGTACAGGAACTAGGATGTCAGTGTACAGGAACTAGGAGGTCAGTGTACAGGAACTAGGTGGTCAGTGTACAGGAACTAGGAGGTCAGTGTTCGGGAACTAGGAGGTCAGTGTACGGGAACTAGGAGGTCAGTGTACAGGAACTAGGAGGTCAGTGTACGGGAACTAGGAGGTCAGTGTACAGGAACTAGGAGGTCAGTGTACAGGTACTAGGAGGTCAGTGTACGGAAACTAGGAGGTCAGTGTACGGGAACTAGGAGGTCAGTGTACAGGAACTAGGAGGTCAGTGTACAGGAACTAGGAGGTCAGTGTACAGGAACTAGGAGGTCAGTGTACAGGAACTAGGAGGTCAGTGTACAGGTACTAGGAGGTCAGTGTACGGGAACTAGGAGGTCAGTGTACGGGAACTAGGAGGTCAGTGTACAGGAACTAGGAGGTCAGTGTACGGGAACTAGGAGGTCAGTGTACAGGAACTAGGAGGTCAGTGTACAGGAACTAGGAGGTCAGTGTACAGGAACTAGGAGGTCAGTGTACAGGTACTAGGAGGTCAGTGTACGGGAACTAGGAGGTCAGTGTACAGGAACTATGAGGTCAGTGTACAGGAACTATCAGTGTACAGGAACTAGGAGGTCAGTGTACAGGAACCAGGAGAGCAGTGTACAGGAACTAGAAAAGCAGTGTACAGGAACTAGGATGTCAGTGTACAGGAACTAGGAGGTCAGTGTACAGGAACTAGGAGGTCAGTGTACAGGAACTAGGAGGTCAGTGCACAGGAACTAGGAGGTCAGTGTACAGGAACTAGGATGTCAGTGTACAGGAACTAGGAGGTCAGTGTACAGGAACTAGGTGGTCAGTGTACAGGAACTAGGAGGTCAGTGTTCGGGAACTAGGAGGTCAGTGTACAGGAACTAGGAGGTCAGTGTACGGGAACTAGGAGGTCAGTGTACAGGAACTAGGAGGTCAGTGTACAGGAACTAGGAGGTCAGTGTACAGGTACTAGGAGGTCAGTGTAAGGGAACTAGGAGGTCAGTGTACGGGAACTAGGAGGTCAGTGTACAGGAACTAGGAGGTCAGTGTACAGGAACTAGGAGGTCAGTGTACAGGTACTAGGAGGTCAGTGTACGGGAACTAGGAGGTCAGTGTACGGGAACTAGGAGGTCAGTGTACGGGAACTAGGAGGTCAGTGTACAGGAACTAGGAGGTCAGTGTACAGGTACTAGGAGGTCAGTGTACGGGAACTAGGAGGTCAGTGTACAGGAACTAGGAGGTCAGTGTACGGGAACTAGGAGGTCAGTGTACAGGAACTAGGAGGTCAGTGTACAGGTACTAGGAGGTCAGTGTACGGGAACTAGGAGGTCAGTGTACGGGAACTAGGAGGTCAGTGTACGGGAACTAGGAGGTCAGTGTACAGGAACTAGCAACTCGATATTTAATATTTGTGGTTAGCGTGACCTCTGATGCAAACAAACAAACAAACAAACAAACATTGCTATTATTTACAAAATAAAACTAGCAGAAGTGTTAATGAAGTTCCTGGCTATTATTTTTATTACTATTGGTAATAAAGTTGACTTTATTACCAACATTATTACTGTTAAATAATTGTTGAAGACAAAATATATTACAAGCAACACTAACATGGCAACACTGAGACAGTTGCCAGACCTCGCAACACTAACATGGCAACACTGAGACAGTTGCCAGACCTAGCAACACTAACATGGCAACACTGAGACAGTTGCCAGGTCTCGCAACACTAACATGGCAACACTGAGACAGTTGCCAGGCCTCGCAACACTAACATGGTAACACTGAGACAGTTGCCAGGCCTCGCAACACTAACATGGTAACACTGAGACAGTTGCCAGGCCTCGCAACACTAACATGGTAACACTGAGACAGTTGCCAGGCCTCGCAACACTAACATGGTAACACTGAGACAGTTGTCATGTCTCGCAACACTAACATGGCAACACTGAGACAGTTGCCAGGCCTCGCAACACTAACATGGTAACACTGCGACAGTTGCCAGGCCTCGCAACACTAACACGGACCTCGCAACACTAACATGGTAACACTGAGACAGTTGCCAGGCCTCGCAACACTAACATGGTAACACTGAGACAGTTGCCAGGCCTCGCAACACTAACATGGTAACACTGAGACAGTTGCCAGGCCTCGCAACACTAACATGGTAACACTGAGACAGTTGCCAGGCCTCGCAACACTAACATGGTAACACTGAGACAGTTGCCAGGCCTCGCAACACTAACATGGTAACACTGAGACAGTTGCCAGGCCTCGCAACACTAACATGGTAACACTGAGACAGTTGCCAGGCCTCGTAACACTAACATGGCAACACTGAGACAGTTGCCAGCAACACTAACATGGTAACACTGAGACTCAGACCTCGCAACACTAACATGTAACACTGAGACAGTTGCCAGATCTCGCACACATTAACATGGTAACACTGAGACAGTTGCCAGGTCTCGCAACACTAACATGGTAACACTGAGACAGTTGCCATGTCTCGCAACACTAACATGGCAACACTGAACATGGTAACACTGAGACAGTTGCCATGTCTCGCAACACTAACATGGCAACACTGAGACAGTTGCCAGGCCTCGCAACACTAACATGGTAACACTGAGACAGTTGCCAGGTCTCGCAACACTAACATGGTAACACTAAGACAGTTGCCAGATCTCGCAACACTAACATGGTAACACTGAGACAGTTGCCAGATCTCGCAACCTAACGCAACACTAACAGTTGCCAGATCTCGCAACACTAACACTGAGACAGTTGCCAGGCCAGATCTCGCAACACTAACATGGCATGGGTAACACTGAGACAGTTGCCAGGTCTCGCAACACTAACATGGTAACACTGAGACAGTTGCCAGGCCTCGCAACACTAACATGTTAACACTGAGACAGTTGCCACAGTTGCCAGGCCTCGCAACACTAACATGGTAACACTGAGACAGTTGCCAGGCCTCGCAACACTAACATGGTAACACTGAGACAGTTGCCAGACCTCGCAACACTAACATGGTAACACTGAGACAGTTGCCAGGTCTCGCAACACTAACATGGTAACACTGAGACAGTTGCCAGACCTCGCAACACTAACATGGTAACACTGAGACAGTTGCCAGGCCTCGCAACACTAACATGGTAACACTGAGACAGTTGCCAGGCCTCGCAACACTAACATGGTAACACTGAGACAGTTGCCAGGCCTCGCAACACTAACATGGTAACACTGAGACAGTTGCCAGGCCTCGCAACACTAACATGGTAACACTGAGACAGTTGCCAGGCCTCGCAACACTAACATGGTAACACTGAGACAGTTGCCAGGCCTCGCAACACTAACATGGTAACACTGAGACAGTTGCCAGGCCTCGCAACACTAACATGGTAACACTGAGACAGTTGCCAGGCCTCGCAACACTAACATGGTAACACTGAGACAGTTGCCAGGCCTCGCAACACTAACATGGTAACACTGAGACAGTTGCCAGGCCTCGCAACACTAACATGGTAACACTGAGACAGTTGCCAGGCCTCGCAACACTAACATGGTAACACTGAGACAGTTGCCAGGCCTCGCAACACTAACATGGTAACACTGAGACAGTTGCCAGGCCTCGCAACACTAACATGGTAACACTGAGACAGTTGCCAGGCCTCGCAACACTAACATGGTAACACTGAGACAGTTGCCAGGCCTCGCAACACTAACATGGTAACACTGAGACAGTTGCCAGGCCTCGCAACACTAACATGGTAACACTGAGACAGTTGCCAGGCCTCGCAACACTAACATGGTAACACTGAGACAGTTGCCAGGCCTCGCAACACTAACATGGTAACACTGAGACAGTTGCCAGGCCTCGCAACACTAACATGGTAACACTGAGACAGTTGCCAGGCCTCGCAACACTAACATGGTAACACTGAGACAGTTTCCAGGCCTCGCAACACTAACATGGTAACACTGAGACAGTTTCCAGGCCTCGCAACACTGAGACAGTTGCCAGGCCTCGCAACACTAACATGGCAATACTGAAACAGTTGCCAAGCCTCGCAACACTAACATGGCAACACTGTCTCAGTGTTGCCAGGCCTCACAACTCTAGGGACAGTGGCTGTCAAGATTCATTTACAAAATTAGACAACACATATTGTCTGCCCTGTCTTGTCTTCATCTTTCTTCTCTCATTTACGTAAAATTGAAAGAGTGTGTCCTATTTTTACCAGCTTTTAGTCTCTCTCTCTCTCACTCTCTCCCTCCGTCACCCTCTCTACCTCACTCTCTCCCTCTCTTCCACTCTCTCCTTTTCCCTCTCCCTCTATTTCCCTCTCTCCTCTCTCTCTCCCTCCCTCCCTCTTTCCCACTTCCTCCTCCTCCTCTCTCTCTCTCTCTCTCTCTCTCTCTCTCTCTCTCTCTCTCTCTCTCTCTCTCTCTCTCTCTCTCTCTCTCTCTCCTCTAAGAATACTTTCATTTCGGAAGTAAAAAGCAAATCTTTTTTCAAAATTAAGGTAAATTTAGTATGCGACGATAGATTATGAGGTGACCTCATAGTAATATTCAGGGCACCAAGGTTATGAGGTGACCTCATAGTAACATTCAGGGCACCAAGGTTATGAGGTGACCTCATAGTAACATTCAGGGCACCAACGTTATGAGGTGACCTCATAGTAACATTCAGGGCACCAAGGTTATGAGGTGACCTCATAGTAACATTCAGGGCACCAAGGTTATGAGGTGACCTCATAGTAACATTCAGGGCACCAAGGTTATGAGGTGACCTCATAGTAACATTCAGGGCACCAAGGTTATGAGGTGATCTCATAGTAACATTCAGGGCACCAAGGTTATGAGGTGACCTCATAGTAACATTCAGGGCACCAACGTTATGAGGTGACCTCATAGTAACATTCAGGGCACCAAGGTTATGAGGTGACCTCATAGTAACATTCAGGGCACCAAGGTTATGAGGTGACCTCATAGTAACATTCAGGGCACCAAGGTTATGAGGTGACCTCATAGTAACATTCAGGGCACCAAGGTTATGAGGTGACCTCATAGTAACATTCAGGGCACCAAGGTTATGAGGTGACCTCATAGTAACATTCAGGGCACCAAGGTTATGAGGTGACCTCATAGTAACATTCAGGGCACCAAGGTTATGAGGTGACCTCATAGTAACATTCAGGGCACCAAGGTTATGAGGTGACCTCATAGTAACATTCAGGGCACCAAGGTTATGAGGTGACCTCATACTAATATTCAGGGCACCAAGGTTATGAGGTGACCTCATAATAACATTCAGGGCACCAAGGTTATGAGGTGACCTCATAGTAACATTCAGGGCACCAAGGTTATGAGGTGACCTCATAGTAACATTCAGGGCACCAACGTTATGAGGTGACCTCATAGTAACATTCAGGGCACCAAGATTATGAGGTGACCTCATAGTAACATTCAGGGCACCAAGGTTATGAGGTGACCTCATAGTAACATTCAGGGCACCAACGTTATGAGGTGACCTCATAGTAACATTCAGGGCACCAAGGTTATGAGGTGACCTCATAGTAACATTCAGGGCACGAAGGTTATGAGGTGACCTCATAGTAACATTCAGGGCACCAAGGTTATGAGGTGACCTCATAGTAACATTCAGGGCACCAACGTTATGAGGTGACCTCATAGTAACATTCAGGGCACCAAGGTTATGAGGTGATCTCATAGTAACATTCAGGGTACCAAGGTTATGAGGTGACCTCATAGTAACATTCAGGGCACCAAGGTTATGAGGTGACCTCATAGTAACATTCAGGGCACCAAGGTTATGAGGTGACCTCATAGTAACATTCAGGGCACCAACGTTATGAGGTGACCTCATAGTAACATTCAGGGCACCAAGGTTATGAGGTGACCTCATACTAACATTCAGGGCACTAAGGTTATGAGGTGACCTTATAGTAACACTCAGGGCACCAAGGTTATGAGGTGACCTCCTACTAACATTCAGGGCACCAAGGTTATGAGGTGACCTCATACTAATATTCAGGGCACCAAGGTTATGAGGTGACCTCATAGTAACATTCAGGGCACCAAGGTTATGAGGTGACCTCATAGTAACATTCAAGGCACCAAGGTTATGAGGTGACCTCATACTAATATTCAGGGCACCAAGGTTATGAGGTGACCTCATACTAACATTCAGGGCACCAAGGTTATGAGGTGACCTCATACTAACATTCAGGGCACCAAGGTTATGAGGTGACCTCATAGTAACATTCAGGGCACCAAGGTTATGAGGTGACCTCATAGTAACATTCAGGGCACCAAGGTTATGAGGTGACCTCATACTAACATTCAGGGCACCAAGGTTATGAGGTGATCTCATAGTAACATTCAGGGCACCAAGGTTATGAGGTGACCTCATAGTAACATTCAGGGCACCAAGGTTATGAGGTGACCTCATAGTAACATTCAGGGCACCAAGGTTATGAGGTGACCTCATACTAACATTCAGGGCACCAAGGTTATGAGGTGACCTCATAGTAACATTCAAGGCACCAAGGTTATGAGGTGACCTCATACTAACATTCAGGGCACCAAGGTTATGAGGTGACCTCATACTAACATTCAGGGCACCAAGGTTATGAGGTGACCTCATAGTAACATTCAGGGCACCAAGGTTATGAGGTGACCTCATAGTAACATTCAGGGCACCAAGGTTATGAGGTGACCTCATAGTAACATTCAGGGCACCAAGGTTATGAGGTGACCTCATAGTAACATTCAGGGCACCAAGGTTATGAGGTGACCTAATAGTAACATTCAGGGCACCAAGGTTATGAAGTGACCTCATACATCCTGGACACTAATCATGGTTGCTGTTGTACAAGACACACACACACACGGAACTCTAGGGTGAAACCCCGTGGCAAGCAGTTTAACACTAATATCTGAAACCTTTTTTCCTTTTGTTATTCTACCCCCACACCGGTGCTGAACTCTTGGGAACCTCTCTTACCCTGAGGTTGTTAAACATAAATCTATTCAGTGATTTTGAAACCCATTGACAAACACACTGCTACTTTAAGACTCTCATGGGCTTAGTGCACCCCAGGCAGTGGCCACTGAACCCTCGCCAGTTGTCAAGGAAATGGACAGGACATCCAGGTGGCTACTGTCTACCCAGAGGACAGTACTCAGTATATATGTCCAACACTGGTGTGTCTCATTACATATGTCCAACACTGGTGTGTCTCATTACATATGTCCAACACTGGTGTGTCTCAGTACATATGTCCAATACTGGTGTGTCTCAGTACATATGTCCAACACTAGTGTGTCTCAGTACATATGTCCAACACTGGTGTGTCTCAGTACATATGTCTAACACTGGTGTGTCTCAGTACATGTGTCCAACACTGGTGTGCCATAATACATGTGTCCAACACTGGTGTGTCATTATACATGTGCCCAACACTGGTGTGTCATAATACATGTGTCCAACGCTGATGTGTCATAATACATGTGTCCAACGCTGCTGTGTCATAATACATGTGTCCAACACTGGTGTGACTCAATACATGTGTCCAACACTAGTGTGACTCAATACATGTGTCCATCACTATTGTGACTCAATACATGTGTCCAACACTATTGTGACTCAATACATGTGTCCAACACTATTGTGACTCAATACATGTGTCCAACACTATTGTGACTCAATACATGTGTCCTACACTATTGTGACTCAACACATGTGTCCAACACTATTGTGACTCAATACATGTGTCCAACAATATTGTGACTCAATACATGTGTCCAACACTATTGTGACTCAATACATGTGTCCAACACTATTGTGACTCAATACATGTGTCCAACACTATTGTGACTCAATACATGTGTCCAACACTGGTGTGACTCAATGCATGTGTCCAACACTGGTGTGACTCAAAACATGTGTCCAACACTATTGTGACTCAATACATGTGTCCAACACTATTGTGACTCAATACATGTGTCCAACACTGGTGTGTCTCAATACATGTATCCAACACTGGTGTGACTCAAAACATGTGTCCAACACTGGTATATCTCAATACATATGTCCAACACTGGTGTATCTCAATGCATGTGTCCAACACTGGTGTGTCTCAATACATGTGTCCAACACTGGTGTGTCTCAATGCATGTATCCAACGCTGGTGTGTCTCAATACATGTGTCCAACACTGGTGTGTCTCAATACATGTGTCCAACACTGGTGTGTCTCAATACATGTGTCCTAACACTGGTGTGTCTCAGTACATGTGTCCAACACTGGTGTGTCTCAATACATGTGTCCAACACTGGTGTGACTCAATACATGTGTCCAACACTGGTGTGACTCAATACATGTGTCCAACACTGGTGTGACTCAATGCATGTGTCCAACACTGGTGTGTCTCAGTACATGTGTCCAACACTGGTGTGACTCAATACATGTGTCCAACACTGGTGTGACTCAATACATGTGTCCAACACTGGTGTGGCTCAATACATGTGTCCAACACTGGTGTGACTCAATACATGTGTCCAACACTGGTGTGGCTCAATACATGTGTCCAACACTGGTGTGTCTCAATACATGTGTCCAACACTGGTGTGGCTCAATACATGTGTCCAACACTGGTGTGACTCAATACATGTGTAGAACACTGGTGTGACTCAATACATGTGTCCAACACTGGTGTGACTCAATACATGTGTCCTAACACTGGTGTGTCTCAGTACATGTGTCCAACACTAGTGTGACTCAATACATGTGTCCAACACTGGTGTGACTCAATACATGTGTCCAACACTGGTGTGACTCAATACATGTGTCCAACAATATTGTGACTCAATACATGTGTCCAACACTATTGTGACTCAATACATGTGTCCAACACTATTGTGACTCAATACATGTGTCCAACACTGGTGTGACTCAATGCATGTGTCCAACACTGGTGTGACTCAAAACATGTGTCCAACACTATTGTGACTCAATACATGTGTCCAACACTATTGTGACTCAATACATGTGTCCAACACTGGTGTGTCTCAATACATGTATCCAACACTGGTGTGACTCAAAACATGTGTCCAACACTGGTATATCTCAATACATATGTCCAACACTGGTGTATCTCAATGCATGTGTCCAACACTGGTGTGTCTCAATGCATGTGTCCAACACTGGTGTGTCTCAATACATGTGTCCAACACTGGTGTGTCTCAATACATGTGTCCAACACTGGTGTGTCTCAATACATGTGTCCTAACACTGGTGTGTCTCAGTACATGTGTCCAACACCGATGTGTCTCAATACATGTGTCCAACACTGGTGTGACTCAATACATGTGTCCAACACTGGTGTGACTCAATACATGTGTCCAACACTGGTGTGACTCAATGCATGTGTCCAACACTGGTGTGTCTCAGTACATGTGTCCAACACTGGTGTGACTCAATACATGTGTCCAACACTGGTGTGACTCAATGCATGTGTCCAACACTGGTGTATCTCAGTACATGTGTCCAACACTAGTGTGACTCAATACATGTGTCCAACACTGGTGTGACTCAATGCATGTGTCCAACACTGGTGTGTCTCAGTACATGTGTCCAACACTGGTGTGACTCAATACATGTGTCCAACACTGGTGTGACTCAATGCATGTGTCCAACACTGGTGTATCTCAGTACATGTGTCCAACACTGGTGTGACTCAATACATGTGTCCAACACTGGTGTGACTCAATGCATGTGTCCAACACTGGTGTGTCTCAGTACATGTGTCCAACACTGGTGTGGCTCAATACATGTGTCCAACACTGGTGTGACTCAATACATGTGTAGAACACTGGTGTGATTCAATACATGTGTCCAACACTGGTGTGACTCAATACATGTGTCCTAACACTGGTGTGTCTCAGAACATGTGTCCAACACTAGTGTGACTCAATACATGTGTCCAACACTGGTGTGACTCAATACATGTGTCCAACACTGGTGTGACTCAATACATGTGTCCAACACTGGTGTGACTCAATACATGTGTCCAACACTGGTGTGTCTCAATGCATGAGTTCAACACTGGTGTGTCTCAATACATGTGTCCAACACTGGTGTGTCTCAATACATGTGTCCAACACTGGTGTGTCTCAATACATGTGTCCAACACTGGTGTGTCTCAATACATGTGTTCAACACTGGTGTGTCTCAATACATGTGTCCAACACTGGTGTGTCTCAATGCATGTATTCAACACTGGTGTGTCTCAATACATGTGTCCAACACTGGTGTGTCTCAATACATGTGTTCAACACTGGCGTGTCTCAATACATGTGTCCAACACTTGTGTGTCTCAATGCATGAGTTCAACACTGGTGTGTCTCAATACATGTGTCCAACACTGGTGTGACTCAATACATGTGTCCAACACTGGTGTGACTCAATACATGTGTTCAACACTGGTGTGACTCAATACATGTGTCCAACACTGGTGTGACTCAATACATGTGTTCAACACTGGTGTGTCTCAATACATGTGTCCAACACTGGTGTGTCTCAATGCATGAGTTCAACACTGGTGTGTCTCAATACATGTGTCCAACACTGGTGTGACTCAATACATGTGTCCAACACTGGTGTGACTCAATACATGTGTCCAACACTGGTGTGACTCAATACATGTGTCCAACACTGGTTTGACTCAATACATGTGTTCAACACTGGTGTGACTCAATACATGTGTCCAACACTGGTGTGACTCAATACATGTGTCCAACACTGGTGTGACTCAATACACGTGTCCAACACTGGTGTGACTCAATACACGTGTCCAACACTGGTGTGACTCAATACATGTGTCCAACACTGGTGTGACTCAATACATGTGTTCAACACTGGTGTGTCTCAATACATGTGTCCAACACTGGTGTGTCTCAATGCATGAGTTCAACACTGGTGTGTCTCAATACATGTGTCCAACACTGGTGTGTCTCAATACATGTGTCCAACACTGGTGTGTCTCAATACATGTGTCCAACACTGGTGTGACTCAATACATGTGTCCAACACTGGTGTGACTCAATACATGTGTTCAACACTGGTGTGTCTCAATACATGTGTCCAACACTGGTGTGTCTCAATGCATGAGTTCAACACTGGTGTGTCTCAATACATGTGTCCAACACTGGTGTGTCTCAATACATGTGTCCAACACTGGTGTGACTCAATACATGTGTCCAACACTGGTGTGACTCAATACATGTGTCCAACACTGGTGTGACTCAATACATGTGTCCAACACTGGTTTGACTCAATACATGTGTTCAACACTGGTGTGACTCAATACATGTGTCCGACACTGGTGTGACTCAATACATGTGTCCAACACTGGTGTGACTCAATACATGTGTTCAACACTGGTTTGACTCAATACATGTGTTCAACACTGGTGTGACTCAATACATGTGTTCAACACTGGTTTGACTCAATACATTTGTTCAACACTGGTGTGACTCAATACATGTGTACAACACTGGTGTGACTCAATACATGTGTTCAACACTAGTGTGACTCAATACATGTGTCCAACACTGGTGTGACTCAATACATGTGTCCAACACTGGTGTGATTCAATACATGTGTCCAACACTGGTGTGACTCAATACATGTGTCCAACACTGGTGTGATTCAATACATGTGTCCAACACTGGTGTGACTCAATACATGTGTCCAACACTAGTGTGACTCAATACATGTGTCCAACACTGGTGTGATTCAATACATGTGTCCAACACTGGTGTGACTCAATTCATATGCTAGTTCCAGCCACATGTAAATTTATGCAAATTTTTGTATAAACATATAAGTAAATGTGTATGAAACGCGCGTAGGCGACCCAGGGTGACCAGGTGTTAACCGTGACCTAGGGTGGTGACACAAAGTGACCCAGGGTGGTGACCCAGCGTGAACAGGTAGTAACCATGACCTAGGGTGGTGACACAAGGTGACCTAGGGTGGTGACCAAGGGTAGTGACACAAGGTGGCACAGGGTGGTGAGTCAGGGTGGTTGGTGACTGAGGGTACAATCAGTGCCCAGTCTGCACAGTTCACACAGTGTTTACAGATGATTCAGATATGTTTAGGTCCACGTGTTGGTGGTGGTGGCTGCAGTGATAGTGGTGGTGGTGGTGGTAGCTGCAGTGATAGTGGTGGTGGTGGTGGTAGCTGCAGTGATAGTGGTGGTGGTGGTAGCTGCAGTGATAGTGGTGGTGGTGGTGGTGGTAGCTGCAGTGATAGTGGTGGTGGTGGTGGTAGCTGCAGTGATAATGGTGGTGGTGGTGGTACCTGCATTGATAGTGGTGGTGGTGGTAGTGGTAGCTGCAGTGATAATGGTGGTGATGGTAGCTGCAGTGATAGTGGTGGTGGTGGTGGTGGTGGTGGTGGTAGCTGCAGTGATAGTGGTGGTGGTGGTGGTGGTGGTGGTAGCTGCAGTGATAATGGTGATGGTGGTGGTACCTGCATTGATAGTGGGGGGGTGGTAGTGGTAGCTGCAGTGATAGTGGTGGTGGTGGTAGCTGCAATGATAGTGGTGGTGGTGGTTGTGGTGGTGGTAGCTGCAGTGATAATGGTGGTGGTGGTGGTACCTGCATTGATAGTGGTGGTGGTGGTAGTGGTAGCTGCAGTGATAGTGGTGGTGGTGGTAGCTGCAGTGATAGTGGTGGTGGTGGTGGTAGCTGCAGTGATAATGGTGGTGGTGGTGGTGGTACCTGCATTGATAGTGGTGGTGGTGGTAGTGGTAGCTGCAGTGATAGTGGTGGTGGTGGTAGCTGCAGTGATAGTGGTGGTGGTGGTGGTGGTGGTGGTGGTGGTGGTGATGGTGGTGGTGGTAGCTGCAGTGATAGTGGTGGTGGTGGTGGTGGTGGTAGCTGCAGTGATAATGGTGATGATGGTGGTACCTGCATTGATAGTGGTGGTGGTGGTAGTGGTAGCTGCAGTGATAGTGGTGGTGGTGGTAGCTGCAATGATAGTGGTGGTGGTGGTTGTGGTGGTGGTAGCTGCAGTGATAATGGTGGTGGTGGTGGTACCTGCATTGATAGTGGTGGTGGTGGTGGTAGTGGTAGCTGCAGTGATAGTGGTGGTGGTGGTAGCTGCAGTGATAGTGGTGGTGGTGGTAGCTGCAGTGATAGTGGTGGTGGTGGTGGTAGCTGCAGTAGTAGTGGTGGTGGTGGTGGTGGTGGTAGCTGCAGTGATAATGGTGGTGGTGGTGGTGGTACCTGCATTGATAGTGGTGGTGGTGGTAGTGGTAGCTGCAGTGATAGTGGTGGTGGTGGTAGCTGCAGTGATAGTGGTGGTGGTGGTGGTAGCTGCAGCAGTAGTGGTGGTGGGCATTGTGGCAGTAGTAGGGGTGGTAGTAGTACTGGTGGTAGGGGTGGTAGTAGTACTGGTGGTAGGGGTGGCAGTAGTACTGGTGGTAGGGGTGGCAGTAGTACTGGTGGTGGTAATAGTGGTGGCAGTAGTGTTGGTGGTTGTTACGAAAAATTATTAATTATTATTTTTTGAGCAGATTACCTGCAGGAGGTTTACAAGGCATCAGCTGAATTATTACCTGCAAGAAATTTGGGTGGGGTAAGTGGGACTTAAGTCACAGTGGGTCACAGATCTGCAACTCCTTCAACTTCCTACTTCTACACCTTTTTCACAAAAAGCTAGACCTGATATTATATTATTAATTACAATATTTAAACCAGCTACTCTTGTTCATTGTTATCGACTGTATATAATTAAGATGGCTGGAACAACAAATATAATTATTAATACGCAAATTATTAGTGTTATTAGAAAAGAACTTTACATTATTACTTACCGTTCAGTTGCTGGAAGACAATACTGATGGAACACACCTTAACGTAACCCCCAGCAGCTAGGATTTACGATGGCCAACGTAGAAACTACTGTAATTATGGGTAATCCACTTAGCTAAGGTGTGTTGATGGGAAGGAGTCATTAAAATTCTTTATTTTGTTCCTTCACACACGATTCTTGAGGTCCCGTAAATTTCCTGTCCCAATTCTTCAGCAGGAACTTGTCAACAATTTCTAAATTACGAAGTGAAGCTGATACATCCCATTTAGGCCTCGGGAAACGCCGAATTTCTAGTGCCACTAGATTCTGTTTAGATCCATCAGTGTATATATATAAACTTGTGACAAATTGTTACTAACGGTAAGCAGTTTAGCAGTTGTTTCTGCAAGTGATTTAAAGAAGGAATCACTAGTAATGAGCTTCTTTGGAAGGGCTTGCAGGTTTGTGATATAAAATGAACACATCTTCCACGGAGGGGTGAAATGCTCTTGTTGTCTACAGTGATACAGTTCATAAGGAGCTATAAAACTTAATATAAATGCATGCTTTCACAACCCATTTAAATGGATGTGTATACTTCTAGACATTTAGCAAGATTAATAGTAGTAATATTTATAGGTCACTCAGTGAGTATATACATTAATATATTCTTGATAGTTGTGACAGAACCCACAGGCATAACACCAGACACAAACATCTCTACGACATTCCCCGTGTCCGACTAAACCTTTACAAAAATTCAATGTATGTCAAAGGCCCTAAAATCTGGAACACCCTACCTGAGAACTCTAGAACTGCAGACACATTCATCACCTTCAAAACTACCATTAGAAAACATCTTATCTCCCTGATACACCCCATCAACTAACTACACGAATACCACCTGGTGGTTCACACTTACACTCACTCACCCATTTGACCATAAACGGAAATATTAATCTCAATCTTAAAATAATGAATCCTGTGATACTCCAATACTGAAACTATGTACTGTGCCAAAACAAAAGCATTCACATTGCTAAACTCACAAACTAGTATTTAGTCACTTAGCCATAATACCAACTTACCTCATAATTTGTAATATTTTAAAACAAAGAATTAAACTAAGTCTGCCCGAAATGCCTAGTCATGCTAAGCGTTCTAGTGGTACACTCTGTAATCATTATTTAACTACATGTAAACCACACAACAACCAAATTCTGTAAATTCAACATTGTAATCTTTATAGAGAATAAACTTTGAATTTGAATTTGAATTTAGTGTCATTATATGCCTGAGAATACCTGCGCTTGTCTAGCTGCCCACACTAGCCCGTGTTTGGGGAGAGAGAGAGAAAAAAAAATGGACGTAGTGAACAAAGCAGAGTAGGGAAGGAATATGAGAGAGATAGAAGAGATGAAAGAAGAGGTAGGGTAAGAGAGAGAGAAGAGAGAGAGAGAGAGAGAGAGAGAGAGAGAGAGAGAGAGAGAGAGAGAGAGAGAGAGAGAGAGAGAGAAAGAGAGAGAAGGGGGGGAAGGAGGGAGTAGGCCCTGGTCAGTGGTCAGGTAAAGGGACAGGAATGGGGAGGGGGAGGGAGGTATAATGCTATTCATAACCCAGACCACCATGAATATGTGATGCTGCACCCAGATGCTCACCTCTCTCATCTCCCTCACCACCACCACCACCACCACCACGCTCTCACCACCGTCATGCCCCTGCTACCTCACCTATGCCACCGCCAGCACAACCACCACAGTCATCTCGCCCAGTCTGCCGCCCACACGTACAAATTAGCTGGAGGAGCTGTCCTGTAGGATAGGTAAAATCTAGAAATTCATGCTAATTTTTTTTCTATGGTCAAAATTTACGAATTTGGAAGAGAAACCACAGATCAACGAACTTCAGAGACACTACCTGACTACATGGTAGTGGATGTAGGTTCAGTTAAGCAGATACAATAGCCAAGTAATGTGAAGGTAGATACTACCAAGAAGAAACAACAGCTCACAATATACATGCGAATGTAAGCGTTGTTACATAGGCACAATAGATCGCAAGGTATGCGAAGGTAGTTAGGGTAGCGTAGATAGAAAGTCCATGAGCAACAGTGTCTGCACCAGTGTTGCTGACGTCGTGAGCGAGTGTCTCAGGTGGCAGGTAGACCATACTTCACCCTGTATAATGCTGGTATCACTATACTTCGGTACATTCCCCAATTTTTAATTTGCTCCCTTAGATAAACTTATGTCTTTCTAGACACCTCGACACATCATATACCTTTCTTACCCTCGCCTGTTGTATGAATCTCTTCGACTTGTATACACCCGTCTGCTGACTGATCAACAACCTGATACCCAGTACCTTACTACCTAAATTTTCCATTACGCTCATCACATTGCTCATTTCAATGTTCACTTTAAATTTTCTTTTACTCGTCCTCCCAACTTCTCTACCAATATTTACAACTTCTCTGCAGAAGTTATAAATACTGGTATACTCAACAGGCTAATTTCCCTGAGTTGTTATCGGGAGTAACTAATATCTCTCGCCTCGTATCAGATCCATCATCTATTAATCCCACACTTCACTAACTTCCCAGCACTCACTTCTTGTACAACCCCGTCAATAAATATGTTAAACAAACATGGTAACATTACATATCCCCTGTCTAACGTCTACTTTTACTGGAAAATGCCATCTTTTCTCCTACATTTCCTAACTTTTACCTCCTTTTCTTTTAATAAACTCTCTACTGCTTTTTTTTCATAACATACTACCATGCTACCTTTGCAACATCTGCTACACTGCTTCCTTATCCACCCTAAGATACGCTTTTTCCAAATTCATAAACGCCAAGTGTAAACACTTGGCCTACAAATCCCTTACTTTGCTGAAGCTCTCCCTGTTCCTCTCCAATCCTACAGTTTTGCCTTTAAATCTTTCAATAGTACCTCTACACTTTACCTGGTATACTCAAAAGGCTAATTTCCCTGAAGTTTTTTCACTCTCTTATGTCTTCTTTTCCCCTTGTACAAAGCCACTACCATACATGGTTACTGACACTCCTCACGTATGTTCCCTTACATCATTCACCAACACCACTCCGAAGTCGTATACTGATTCCATGTAAAATCACGCAGCCTGTATTGATTCAGTTGCTTATAACAGTGACAGAAGAAATAACTCTGTGGATGGCTGTATTAGGCACATCACGTTTTATGCGAATATTAAAAACTTCACCAAAAACTGAACATATCGACACCAAAAGAATCATAAAATAGAAATCTCACGATGAAGTTTTGCATTAATTTTCAAGTTACCTGCCCAGACACCTTTAATTAATATCAAGGTACATGATACAGTTTCAGGAATTTTATTTTTCCATGAAGTGATTTGCTCTATTTTAATTTAGCAATATGGCAGTGGGAGCACTATCTGCCAGCCATGTTCTTGCGAGGCACTCTCTGCCAGCCGTGTTCTTGCGAGGCACTCTCTGCCAGCCTTGTTCTTGCGAGGCACTCTCTGCCAGCCTTGTTCTTGCGAGGCACTCTCTGCCAGCCTTGTTCTTGCGAGGCACTCTCTGCCAGCCTTGTTCTTGCGAGGCACTCTCTGCCAGCCTTGTTCTTGCGAGGCACTCTCTGCCAGCCTTGTTCTTGCGAGGCACTCTCTGCCAGCCTTGTTCTTGCGAGGCACTCTCTGCCAGCCTTGTTCTTGCGAGGCACTCTCTGCCAGCCTTGTTCTTGCGAGGCACTCTCTGCCAGCCTTGTTCTTGCGAGGCACTCTCTGCCAGCCTTGTTCTTGCGAGGCACTCTCTGCCAGCCTTGTTCTTGCGAGGCACTCTCTGCCAGCCGTGTTCTTGCGAGGCACTCTCTGCCAGCCGTGTTCTTGCGAGGCACTCTCTGCCAGCCGTGTTCTTGCGAGGCACTCTCTGCCAGCCGTGTTATTGCGAGGCACTATCTGCCAGCCATGTTCTTACGAGGCACTCTCTGCCAGCCGAGTTATTGCGAGGCACTATCTGCCAGCCGTGTTCTTGCGAGGCACTATCTGCCAGCCGTGTTCTTGCGAGGCACTATCTGCCAGCCGTGTTCTTGCGAGGCACTATCTGCCAGCCGTGATCTTGCAAGGCACTATCTGCCAGCCATGATCTTGCGAGGCACTATCTGCCAGCCATGTTATTATGAGGCACTATCTGCCAGCCATGTTATTACAAGGCACTATCTGCCAGTCATGTTCTTGCAAGACACTACCTGCCAGCCGTGTTCTTGCGAGGCACTATCTGCCAGCCGTGATCTTGCGAGGCACTATCTGCCAGCCATGTTATTATGAGGCACTATCTGCCAGCCATGTTATTACGAGGCACTATCTGCCAGTCATGTTCTTGCAAGGCACTACCTGCCAGCCGTGTTCTTGCAAGGCACTACCTGCCAGCCGTGTTCTTGCGAGGCACTATCTGCCAGCCGTGATCTTGCGAGGCACTATCTGCCAGCCATGTTATTACAAGGCACTATCTGCCAGCCATGTTATTAGGAGGCACTATTTGCCAGTCATGTTATTACGAGGCACTATCTGCCAGCCGTGTTCTTGCAAGGCACTATCTGCCAGTCTTGTTCTTGCAAAGCACTATCTGCCAGTCTTGTTCTTGCAAGGCACTATCTGCCAGTCTTGTTCTTGCAAAGCACTATCTGCCAGTCTTGTTCTTGCAAAGCACTATCTGCCAGTCTTGTTCTTGCAAAGCACTATCTGCCAGTCTTGTTCTTGCAAAGCACTATCTGCCAGCCGTGTGAGCTGTCTTCTTGCGCTCACACCTGGTAGACACAAAGGTTACGTATAAATTGCATAAATTGCCCTGTGGGCGCAAACTGAGCATAAACTTGATAGACAGAGAACCAATTGCCTGACCCACCCACCAACTGACCCACCCACCAGCTGACCCACCCACCAACTGACCCACCCACCAGCTGACCCACCCACCAACTGACCCACCCACCAGCTGACCCACCCACCAACTGACCCACCCACCAGCTGACCCACCCACCAACTGACCCACCCACCAGCTGACCCACCCACCAACTGACCCACTCACCAAATGACCCACCCACCAGCTGACCCACCCACCAACTGACCCACCCACCAGCTGACCCACCCACCAACTGACCCACCCACCAGCTGACCCACCCACCAAATGACCCACCCACCAACTGACCCACCCACCAACTGACCCACCCGCCAACTGACCCACCCGCCAACTGACCCACCCGCCAACTGACCCACCCACCAACTAACCCACCCGCCAACTGACCCACCCGCCAACTGACCCACCCGCCAACAGACCCACCCGCCAACTGACCCACCCGCCAACTGACCCACCCACCAACTGACCCACCCGCCAACTGACCCACCCACCAACTGACCCACCCACCAACTGACCCACCCACCCACCCACCAACTCACCCACCCACCAACTCACCCACCCACCAACTCACCCACCCACCAACTCACCCACCCACCAACTCACCCACCCACCAACTCACCCACCCACCAACTCACCCACCCACCAACACACCCACCCACCCACCCACCCACCAACCGACCCACCCACCAACTCACCCACCCAGCCACCCACCCACCAACTCACCCACCCACCAACTCTCCCACCCACCAACTCACCCACCCACCAACTCACCCACCCACCCACCCACCCACCCACCCACCCACCAACTCACCCACCCACCAACTCTCCCACCCACCAACTCACCCACCCAGCCACCCACCCACCAACTCACCCACCCACCCACCCACCAACCGACCCACCCACCAACTCACCCACCCACCAACTCACCCACCCACCAACTCACCCACCCACCAACTAACCCACCCACCAACTCACCCACCCACCAACTCACCCACCCACCAACTCACCCACCCACCAACTCTCCCACCCAACAACTCACCCACCCACCAACTCACCCACCCACCAACTCACCCACCCACCAACTGACCCACCCACCAACTGACCCACCCACCAACTCTCCCACCCACCAACTCACCCACCCACCAACTCACCCACCCACCAACTGAACCACCCACCAACTGACTCACCCACCAACTCACCCACCCACCAACTCACCCCCCCCCCAACACACCCACCCACCAACTGACCCACCCACCAACTGACCCACCCACCAACTCTCCCACCCACCAACTCACCCACCCACCAACTCACCCACCCACCAACTCACCACCCACCAACTGAACCACCCACCAACTGACTCACCCACCAACTCACCCACCCACCAACTCACCCACCCACCAACTCACCCACCCACCAACTGACCCACCCACCAACTGACCCACCCACCAACTCACCCACCCACCAACTCACCCACCCACCAACTCACCCACCCACCAACTCACCCACCCACCAACTGAACCACCCACCAACTGACTCACCCACCAACTCACCCACCCACCAACTCACCCACCCACCAACTCACCCACCCACCAACTGACTGAACATGTAAGCATCACAAGCACTGAACCTAAGGAAAGGAAATTAATCAGGGGAGAATACCTCTAATTCCTTGGATCAAACTTGAAGGCATTTGAAGGTGTGTAGAGTGCAAGAGACGTCAAATTTAATATAAACGAAGACGAGATGACATGTGTTGCAAAACTTAATAACTTTGAGGAAAGTAAAGTTTGCCGGACTTAGTGACCAACATTATTCGCATTATTAATTATTATTATTATTATTATTATTATTATTATTATTATTATTATTATTATTATTATGATTGTTATTATTATTATTATTATTATTATTATTATTATTATTATTATTATTATTATTATTATTATTATTATTATTATTATTATTATTATTATTATTATTATTATTATTATTATTATTTTTATACTCTACGTGATGGGTTAAACCCGTGTGGGGAGGGGGGTAAATGACGTAAGGTGGTGGCTGGAGCCTGAGCCTGGTAAGTGCACAACAGTGCTCCACACTGTCTACCTGACAAGGGGGAAAGGAGTAACATCTTGTACTAAATTACTACAAACTTTATAAGTGTCGCTACGAGATACAAACACATCAGTTGATTCTTCTGAGTGTCTCTATGAGGCTTATTACTGACAACAACAACAACAACAACAACAACAACAACAACAACAGCAACAACAACATCAACAATAATAATAATCTTTATCCTTACAAGTACACGATACAACTTACACAGACCATAGTTGACATCAGTGACATACTATATAGAAAGCCCTTCGTTATGCAGAGCATTTTGGGCAACTTAGGTTAATCTTGTCCCCCAGGATGCGACCCACACCAGCCGGCTAACACTCAGGTACCTACTTGCTGCTAGGTACACAGAGACAGCAGGTGTCTTAAGAAAACATACCCAATACGTATTGGGTATGTTCGCTCCCCCGTGGGGTTCGAACCACGGACACTCAGTGCGCAATTTGAGTGCGCTAAATAGCAGCTGCTTTTAACGAAATGTTCAGAAGAGCAAAGAAGAAACCGGGTTTTCCAGCACGAGAGAAAGAGGCTTATCAGGGTTTTCTAAAACACAGTTCAAGATTCACATTAGTGAACATCGGCAGGAAAATACCAGAGACTTTCAATGTTACTACAGTAGTGGAGCACTGTCATGGTTACTACAGTAGTGGAGCACTGTCATGGTTACTACAGTAGTGGAACACTGTCATGGTTACTACAGTAGTGGAGCACTGTCATGGTTACTACAGTAGTGGAACACTGCTATGGTTGCTACAGTAGTTGAACACTGTCATGGTTACTACAGTAGTGGAACACTGTCATGGTTACTACAGTAGTGGAACACTGTCATGGTTACTACAGTAGTGGAACACTGTCATGGTTACTACAGTAGTGGAACACTGCCATGGTTACTACAGTAGTGGAACACTGTCATGGTTACTACAGTAGTGGAACACTGTCATGGTTACTACAGTAGTGGAACACTGCCATGGTTGCTACAGTAGTTGAACACTGTCATGGTTACTACAGTAGTGGAACACTGTCATGGTTACTACAGTAGTGGAACACTGCCATGGTTACTACAGTAGTGGAACACTGCCATGGTTGCTACAGTAGTTGAACACTGTCATGGTTGCTACAGTAGTGGAACACTGTCATGGTTGCTACAGTAGTGGAACACTGTCATGGTTGCTACAGTAGTGGAACACTGTCATGGTTGCTACAGTACATGCCATGGTTGCTACACTGTCATGGTTGCTACAGTAGTGGAACACTGTCATGGTTGCTACAGTAGTGGAACACTGTCATGGTTGCTACAGTAGTGGAACACTGTCATGGTTGCTACAGTAGTGGAATACTGTCATGGTTGCTACAGTAGTGGAACGCTGTCATGGCTGCTACAGTAATGAAACACTGTCATGGTTACTACAGTAGTGGAACACTGTCATGGTTGCTACAGTAGTGGAACACTGTCATGGTTGCTACAGTAGTGGAACACTGTCATGGTTGCTACAGTAGTGGAACACTGCCATGGTTGCTACAGTAGTGGAACACTGTCATGGTTGCTACAGTAGTGGAACACTGCCATGGTTGCTACAGTAGTGGAACACTGTCATGGTTGCTACAGTAGTGGAACACTGCCATGGTTGCTACAGTAGTGGAACACTGTCATGGTTGCTACAGTAGTAGAACACTGCAATGGTTGCTACAGTAGGGAACACTGTCATGGTTGCTACAGTAGTGGAACACTGCCATGGTTGCTACAGTAGTGCAACACTGTCATGGTTGCTACAGTAGTGGAACACTGCCATGGTTGCTACAGTAGGGAACACTGCCATGGTTCCTACAGTAGTGGAGCACTGTCATGGTTGCTACAGTAGTGGAACACTGCCATGGTTGCTACAGTAGCTGAACAGTGCCATGGTTGCTACAGTATTGGAACACTGCCATGGTTGCTACAGTAGTACATGGTTGCTACAGTAGTTGAACACTGCCATGGTTGCTACAGTAGTTGAACACTGTCATGGTTACTACAGTAGTGGAACACTGCCATGGTTACTACAGTAGTGGAACACTGCCATGGTTGCTACAGTAGTTGAACACTGCCATGGTTGCTACAGTAGTTGAACACTGTCATGGTTACTACAGTAGTGGAACACTGCCATGGTTACTACAGTAGTGGAACACTGCCACAATATCAGAACACTGTCATGGTTGCTACAGTAGTTGAACACTGCCATGGTTGCTACAGTAGTGGAACACTGCCATGGTTGCTACAGTAGCTGAACACTGCATGGTTGCTACAGTAGTGGAACACTGCAATGGTTGAACACTGCCATGGATGCTACAGTAGCTGAACACTGCCAGTAGTGGAACACTGTCATGGTTGCTTAGTGGCTACAGTGAACACTGCCATGGCTGAACGAACACTGTCATGGTTGCTACACGCTGTAGGGGAACACTGTCATGGTTGCTACAGTAGTGGAACACTGTCATGGTTGCTACAGTAGTGGAACACTGTCATGGTTGCTACAGTAGTGGAACGCTGTCATGGCTGCTACAGTAATGAAACACTGTCATGGTTACTACAGTAGTGGAACACTGTCATGGTTGCTACAGTAGTGGAACACTGTCATGGTTGCTACAGTAGTGGAACACTGTCATGGTTGCTACAGTAGTGGAACACTGTCATGGTTGCTACAGTATGGAACACTGTCATGGTTGCTACAGTAGCTGAACACTGCCATGTTTGCTACAGTAGTGGAACACTGTCATGGTTGCTACAGTAGTGGAACACTGCCATGGTTGCTACAGTAGGGAACACTGCCATGGTTCCTACAGTAGTGGAGCACTGTCATGGTTGCTACAGTAGTGGAATACTGCCATGGTTGCTACAGTAGCTGAACAGTGCCATGGTTGCTACAGTAGTGGAACACTGCCATGGTTGCTACAGTAGGGAACACTGCCATGGTTCCTACAGTAGTGGAGCACTGTCATGGTTGCTACAGTAGTGGAACACTGCCATGGTTGTCACAATATCAGAACGCTGCCATGGATGGTACAGTAGCTGAAGACTGTCATGGTTGCTACAATAGTGGAACACTGCCATGGTTGCTTCAGTAGTGGAACACTGCCATGGTTGCTACAGTAGCTGAACACTGCCATGGTTGCTACAGTAGTGGAACACTGCCATGGTTACTACAGCAGCTGAACACTGCCATGGTTGCTACAGTAGTTGAACACTGCCATGGTTGCTACAGTAGGGAACACTGCCATGGTTCCTACAGTAGTGGAGCACTGTCATGGTTGCTACAGTAGTGGAACACTGCTATGGTTGTCACAATATCAGAACACTGCCATGGATGCTACAGTAGCTGAAGACTGTCATGGTTGCTACAGTAGTGGAACACTGCTATGGTTGTCACAATATCAGAACACTGCCATGGATGCTACAGTAGGTGAACACTGTCATGGTTGCTACAGTAGTGGAACACTGCCATGGTTGCTACAGTAGCTGAACACTGCAATTGGTTGCTGCAGTAGTGGAACACTGTCATGGTTGCTACAGTAGTGGAACGCTGTCATGGTTGCTACAGTAGGGGAACACTGTCATGGTTGCTACAGTAGTGGAACACTGTCATGGTTGCTACAGTAGTGGAACACTGTCATGGTTGCTACAGTAGTGGAACGCTGTCATGGCTGCTACAGTAATGAAACACTGTCATGGTTACTACAGTAGTGGAACACTGTCATGGTTGCTACAGTAGTGGAACACTGTCATGGTTGCTACAGTAGTGGAACACTGTCATGGTTGCTACAGTAGTGGAACACTGTCATGGTTGCTACAGTATGGAACACTGTCATGGTTGCTACAGTAGTGGAACACTGCCATGTTTGCTACAGTAGTGGAACACTGTCATGGTTGCTACAGTAGTGGAACACTGCCATGGTTGCTACAGTAGGGAACACTGCCATGGTTCCTACAGTAGTGGAGCACTGTCATGGTTGCTACAGTAGTGGAATACTGCCATGGTTGCTACAGTAGCTGAACAGTGCCATGGTTGCTACAGTATTGGAACACTGCCATGGTTGCTACAGTAGTGGAACCCTGCCATGGTTGCTACAGTAGGGAACACTGCCATGGTTCCTACAGTAGTGGAACACTGCCATGGTTGTCACAATATCAGAACGCTGCCATGGATGCTACAGTAGCTGAAGACTGTCATGGTTGCTACAATAGTGGAACACTGCCATGGTTGCTACAGTAGTGGAACACTGCCATGGTTGCTACAGTAGCTGAACACTGCCATGGTTGCTACAGTAGTGGAACACTGCCATGGTTGCTACAGCAGCTGAACACTGCCATGGTTGCTACAGTAGTGGAACACTGCCATGGTTGCTACAGTAGGGAACACTGCCATGGTTCCTACAGTAGTGGAGCACTGTCATGGTTGCTACAGTAGTGGAACACTGCAATGGTTGTCACAATATCAGAACACTGCCATGGATGCTACAGTAGCTGAACACTGTCATGGTTGCTACAGTAGTGGAACACTGCCATGGTTGCTAGAGTAGCTGAACACTGCCATGGTTGCTACAGTAGTGGAACACTGCCATGGTTGCTACAGTAGCTGAACACTGCCATGGTTGCTACAGTAGTGGAACACTGCCATGGTTGCTACAGCAGCTGAACACTGCCATGGTTGCTACAGTAGCTGAACACTGCCATGGTTGCTGCAGTAGTGGAACACTGTCATGGTTGCTACAGTAGTGGAACGCTGTCATGGTTGCTACAGTAGGGGAACACTGTCATGGTTGCTACAGTAGTGGAACACTGTCATGGTTGCTACAGTAGTGGAACACTGTCATGGTTGCTACAGTAGTGGAACACTGTCATGGTTGCTACAGTAGTGGAACACTGTCATGGTTGCTACAGTAGTGGAACACTGTCATGGTTGCTACAGTATGGAACACTGTCATGGTTGCTACAGTAGTGGAACACTGCCATGTTTGCTACAGTAGTGGAACACTGTCATGGTTGCTACAGTAGTGGAACACTGCCATGGTTGCTACAGTAGGGAACACTGCCATGGTTCCTACAGTAGTGGAGCACTGTCATGGTTGCTACAGTAGTGGAATACTGCCATGGTTGCTACAGTAGCTGAACAGTGCCATGGTTGCTACAGTATTGGAACACTGCCATGGTTGCTACAGTAGTGGAACCCTGCCATGGTTGCTACAGTAGGGAACACTGCCATGGTTCCTACAGTAGTGGAGCACTGTCATGGTTGCTACAGTAGTGGAACACTGCCATGGTTGTCACAATATCAGAACGCTGCCATGGATGCTACAGTAGCTGAAGACTGTCATGGTTGCTACAATAGTGGAACACTGCCATGGTTGCTACAGTAGTGGAACACTGCCATCGTTGCTACAGTAGCTGAACACTGCCATGGTTGCTACAGTAGTGGAACACTGCCATGGTTGCTACAGCAGCTGAACACTGCCATGGTTGCTACAGTAGCTGAACACTGCCATGGTTGCTACAGTAGTGGAACACTGCCATGGTTGCTACAGTAGCTGAACACTGACATGGTTGCTACTGTAGTGGAACACTACCATTGTTGTCACAATATCAGAACACTGCCATGGCTGCCACAGTAGCTGAACACTGCCATTGTTGCCACAGTAGTGGAACCTTATCATGGTTGCCATAGTAGTGGGACACTGCGATGGTTGCCACAGTAGTGGAACACTGCCATTGTTGTCACAATATCAAAACACTGCCATGGTTGTCACAATATCAGAACACTGCCATGGTTGTCACAATATCAGAACACTGCCATGGTTGCCACAATAGCAGAACACTGCCATGGTTGCCACAATAGCAGAACACTGCCATGGTTGCCACAATAGCAGAACACTGCCATGGTTGCCACAATAGCAGAACACTGCCATGGTTGCCACAATAGCAGAACACTGCCATGGTTGCCACAATAGCAGAACACTGCCATGGTTGCCACAATAGCAGAACTCTGTCATTCATAATGAATCAGATTCAAAAGAAAATTTCCATTTGAATTTATTAAATCATCTTCATATCTTCTGCTCCTTACCAGCAACTCGAAATTACAGTCCTCAACCACGAACTGCAATCGAACTACCAACGCACTGTATACCCACAATACGCTACGATGACCCTCGACCCACAACCTCCGGTATCACCACCGCTCACATAATGAACACAACTCTCTCTCACAAGTCACTAATGAATCTTCAACAAATTGTTCTCTATAATCCAGCAAATGTCGGAAGTAATCACCTTGGTGGGTGGAAGCCGCTGCTAGTTAGGGTCCTGGATTCTCATAATAAGCCCAGGTAACAAAGGCCTTCTAACTTTTACTTGTACAGTCCAGCAGCAAACAATTCACTAGCTAAGATTAACCCGGAATCAGTGAGGGGGGGGGGTAAAAAAATAAGTTTAGAAAATTGAGTCAGTAGGGAATAATGATTTCGACGCAGTGAGGAATATTTCTGTAAATTCTGTGTTTGTGGAAGCCTTTGTATGTAGTTATAGTTCTTTTTTCTTTTTACACCAAATGAACGAGGAACAAATTACAAAGACTTGCGTGATGGATCAATCACGTTTTCAAAGAACACTGAGATCCGTTCATCACTACACTGTCACTGTTCTCACACTGCATATTAAGGAATTAGATTTTTTTGATGATTTTGTGGTATGCTCGTACATGTACGGGAAGCTAAGATTTGTTTCATAAAACAGTGAAAATAAATTATGGAATACCATTGTTGAGAGACAGAAAGAATCAGTATCATCAGAGGAGTAGAAGTGACGAGGTAAAGATGACTTGACCAGTCCATCAACCTTGTAGAAGCAACCTTCTGATGGAATGTGATCATTCTATCAACCTGATAGAAATCTGACGGATTGATCACATAATTACTTCGTCTCTTCTACTGCCTTCAGGTTATTCTCTGTGTTTGACTGAAGAAACCTAATTTGTAGGCGAAACGTTTCAACAATACAGATGTCCAACTGTTGGACATGTGTCCTACTTATCAACAATAACATTAGAGTCCCTCACCTGCCTTCCTCAGTTGCAGTGAGCTACCTACCAAGACGTACAACCTCAACTCTCTCCAGAGCGAACCATTCGCTGACCCTATCGGTAATCAATAATAATAATTCGTATTCAACATTGAAAAATAACTTAAATATTTTTGGTTATAGCTCTAGACCCTCTTCAAGCGTAGATAGAGTATCTAGCCAGGACGAAAACTTTCACCTTATTTTCCCCACTCTTGCATGTGTGTTATTGATCTCTTTTGACAGTGGTGTATAAAACGTCTTCGCAATACAGTGCCATGACCGAAATTTTGTCTTATTCACATACCAGCGGAAGTGTTGTGTTGATACCGACAAGTATCTGCCCGGATAATGGTCAGATCATGTGTGTCATATACCTGTTTATATATTGTCATTATAGACTACCATTATATTATCATCTTCATTCATTTAACTACTAAGAAGTACGACCCGACACTTCGTAGAGGTATAATTATATAATTATAATCATGAGGAAGCGCTAAACCCGTAGGAATATGCAGCGCATGTGGGGGGGCGGAAGGTATTGAGGCTCGGCTCAGGAAGCACAGGAACGTACGGGTACACAAGGCTTAGGAAATAGGCCCTTAGGGGATTAACATATATTCTATCACAAGAAAATATTGGGTATTTGCTCAACTTTTTTCCGAGATCTGATTTTCATTAATATGTGAGGGAAGGAGCACGACTCTGCTTGTTACACAACATTCCCATGATTACAAATATTCTTACCAAAGAAAATTCATCCGACAATGTGTATATCTATACACTAGGGAGCTTAGCATGGACTCAGCTGAGACCACAACTACAGGTTGTCTCGGGCCCGTTGTAGACAAATCTTACACCAACATGATGGCGACAAGCTCTAGCTCAAGTCCCATCAAAGCCGTTATTGGTTACTCGCGAAATCTTACTAACACGATGATAAGCAACTCCGGGAAGTGTCGAGACTGGTGCCGTGGCAAGGCTGTCATACGAGGGACAGTGTTCTACCCGGTGCACCGCATCGTGCCTGCCTGAAAGACTTGTGTATCAGCTTTATCTAGTAGGAATAATTCAGTGTGAGAGAAAATCCGTAACAACTGTACATTAATTCTTTTCTCGCTGACTTTTAGATATCTAGACCTGACTTCTGTCACAACAGACAACAGGTGCCCTCCACTACTGTAACAAAAGAGAGAAGAGGCCATCCATTACTGCAACAACAGACACCATGGGGGCCTTCCACTAGCACAACAGATAACAGTGGGCCTCCACCACTGCCGCAACAGAAAACAGAGTGCTTCCATTACTGCCACAACAGACAACAGGGCCCCTCCACTACTGCCACAACAGACAGCAAGAGGGCCTCCACTTCTGGCAGCTGAAACTCACCGCCAAGTGGCTAAAAATCAGCCGTAGGTTTGAGCGTTGCCAGCAACAAGAGGCTGAAGCAACCGCCAGGAGGAGGGACCTCCCTGTTGACTCTCGCGATGAGTTCCGCCTGGTGTGTTGACTTAACTAATCACTCAGTATACTCATTATCTGGGCAGGTACTTGAGCACTCAGCGCCTCGGAGCCCGCCCGGGTGTGAGAGGTGGTTGGAGTGCGTGTGAGTGTGGGCACACGTGCGTGCCCAGCCCTGTCCCAGCCCCCACTACTAGCCAAGGAAGGAATAACAAGACCGTCTGTTCATGTATTTCTTGCCTGTTACAGCTTGTTCAACAGAGTTTCTGATCTCTCATCCGTCGCTGTTGATAACAAGAGACAATGTTTGTCTGCAGGTAAGAAAAACACCTCGCTAAGACTGCAACCATAAAGCTAAATGAAATAAAAACATCACTAATAAAGGATTTTATTCAAAGAATGTGTTGACTTACTGGACTTCCTCTGTGTATGTTTATAATCATCCATATGTACTCACCAGTAAGTGGTTCGTTGCTGGGATCAATCTGAGATCCCAGCGCTGCCTCTCAGCTTGACGCTTGCCAGATTCACTCTCTCCTAGTCTCGTGAGCCCTAACGTACCTGCTTTTTCAACTGTACATGGAATCTACCTCCACCACTTTTCGTCGATGTCATTTCACTTCTTGACCACCCTCATGCTGAAGACATATTTCCTGACATCCCTGTGAGTCTTCTGCGCTTGACTTCCAGCCGTGTCTCCTAGTACCTGTTTTCCGCCTCTCAAACAACCTATCTCTGTCTGCCCTATCAATTCCTGTAAGAGTTTTGTATGTTGTCCTATCTGCCTTGGTTCCTCTGTCCTCTAGTGTAGCTGGGTTCAATTCCGTTAGTCTCTCCTCACAGCTCATACCCCCTTAGTTCTAGAGCAAGTCTCGCTGCATATCTCTGCACTTTCTCTACTTTAACATGTTTATTTTGTGTTCCATGCTGGTGCTGTGTACTGGAAGATGGTTCTGATATATGTTGTACAGAGAGTCAGGAAGGATTCTGTTGAGATACCGACGGATACTTTTAGATTTGCCAGAAGAGCGTTGACAGCAGATATTGTTCTGATGATGTGAGTCTTCGGCTGTATATTAGGCAAAATGCTCACCCCTAGGTCTTTCTCTGAGTGAGATCTAAACCCTCGGTCCACCAAGCATATACTCCCTCTCCGGTCATCTTCCCAATTAAGGCTTTTGATAGAGTTCCGCACCAAAGACTGTTGAAGAAAGTGGCAGCTCATGGCATTGAGGGAAAAGTGCTCTCATGGATCGAGTCACGGCTCACAGACAGGAAGCAGAGTGTATCCATAAATGGGGTTAAATCCGAGTGGGGATCTGTAACAAGTGGCGTTCCACAGGGATCAGTCTTGGGCCCATTGTTGTTTATAATATATATCAATGATCTTGATGAGGGAATTACTAGTGAAATGAGCAAATTCGCCGATGACATAAAGATAGGGGATTGTGACAGAACCTACAAGAGGAAATCACCTGCTTGATTTGGTTCTGGCAAACAAGGAAACCCTTGTTAATAATTTAGAAATTACAGAGGAACTCGGCGCAAGCGATCATAACTTAGTAACGGTCCCAGATTTTCGTTTAGCAGATTACAATGGGCTTAGAGAACACTTGTCATCTGTGGACTGGGGTAACGAAGAGAGCTATACACTATACATGCTGCCCAAAGAACATTTATCCCGAATAAAGAAATTAGATACAATAGAAATGACCCAAAATGGATGAATAATAGGCTCAAATATCTTTTAGGGCAGAAGAAAGGAATTTAAAGGCGTATCAAAAGAGGTGAGGGTCATCTTATGAACCAGTATATTGATATTAAGAGGGACGTTGAAAACGGGATAAGAAAAGCTAAACGGGACTATGAAATTAAAGTTGCTAGAGATTCGAAATGTAACCCTAAAAGTTTTTTCCAGGTTTACAGAACAAAAGTTAGAGATAAGATAGGTCCCCTAAAAAATAACTATAGAGTTCTTACTGACAAAGAGAATGAAATGTGCTCTATTTTTAATAATTATTTCCTCTCGGTTTTTGCTCAGGAAGACGCTAATAATATCCCAATAATTAGGTTTTTTTAGTGGGCCTGAAGAAGATAAATTATATAATATCACAGTCACTAGCGAAATGGTTATCAAACAGATAGACCGTTTGAAGCAAAATAAATTGCCTGGTCCCGATGAGGTTTTTTCAAGGGTTCTTAAGGAATGCAAAATGGAACTCTGTGAACCTTTATCTAATATTTTTAATTTATCTCTTCAAACAGGTGTAGTGTCTGATATGTGGAAGATGGCTAATGTAATTTCTATTTTTAAAGCAGGGGACAAGTCGTTACCGTCAAATTGCCGCCCAATAAGCCTGACCTCAATTGTAGGCAAATTGCTAGAGTCAATGATAGCTGATAATATAAGAAACCATCTGGATAAGCATAATTTGATTACTGATACTCAACATGGATTCATCAGGGGCTGTTCCTGTCTAACTACTTTATTAACTTTCTTCAGTAAAGCTTTTGAGGCCGTTGATCAGGATAAAGAATTCGATATTGTTTATTTAGATTTTAGAGTAGATTTTGATAGAGTACTGCATCAGAGACTGTTGAAGAAAGTGGTTGCTCATAGCATTGGGGGAAAAGTGCTGTCATGGATCGAGTCATGGCTCACTAATAGGAAGCAGAGTGTGCATATATAGGGCTAAATCTGAGTGGGAATCTGTAACAAGTGGCGTTCCGCAGGGATCAGTTTTAGGCCCATTGTTCTTTATAATATATACAAATGACCTTGACGAGGGAATTACTAGTGACATAAGCAAATTTGCTGATGACACGAAGATAGGTAGGATAATCGATTCAGACGTTGATGTCTCGGAACTTCAGGAGGATTTAGACAAACTCAATTCGTGGTCAGAAAAGTGGCAGATGTAGTTCAATGTAGATAAATGTAAAGTTCTAAAGCTCGAAAATGTTCATAACCCAGCACCTAGCAGCTTAATAACGTTGAACTTAGCAGTATAGAATGTGAAAAGGATTTGGGGGCTATGGTAAGCAGTAACCTTAAACCAAGACAGCAGTGCCTAAGCGTGCGTAATAAGGCAAATAGATTGCTGGGATTTATATCAATAAGTCTTCGTAATGACACGATTACAAATAAACCATACCCCCGGCCGGGATTGAACCCGCGGTCATAGAGTCTCAAAACTCCAGCCCGTCGCGCTGGAGTTTTGAGACTCTATGACCGCGGGTTCAATCCCGGCCGGGGGTATGGTTTATATCAATAAGTGTAAGCAACAGAAGTCCAGAGGTTATACTGCAGCTTTATACATCATTAGTAAGGCCTCACCTAGATTATGCAGCTCAGTTCTGGTCAGCGTAGAATAACTAAATTAATACATAGCATTAGAAATCTTCCTTATGAAGAAAGATTGAAGACTCTTAAATTACATTCACTTGTTAGACGAAGAATGAGGGGAGACCTGATCGAGGTGTATAAGTGGAAGATGGTAGATGAATGGTTCAGAGAACCGACACGTTGATAAATTAGACACATGTGCAACTCTTGGGTATCTTTATTAAGGAAACGTTTCGCTACACAGTGGCTTCATCAGTCCATACAAAGGGGAATCGTTAAGAACAGGAGGAGAATGAGGTAATCAGTCCCTCAACCTTGAGTCGATGTGGTCAGTCCATCAATCTTGAATAGAATACGGCATATGTGCGGAGAAGGAGCTTATACACCGTAGACAGGAGAGGTGCAGCAGTGGTAGGTGGTGTCACATTTGTCCAATGTGGAAGTAGGTCGTGCCCAAGGGTTAGGCAAGCGAAGAATTCCCAAGTATTAAGATCCCAAGAAGTTGCAGTGTCTGACAGGATTGTAGATCAATGGTTCAGAGAACCGACATGTTGTTAAATTAGACACATGTGCAACTCTTGGGTATCTTTATTGAGGAAACGTTTCGCCACACAGTGGCTTCATCAGTCCATACAAAGGAGAATCGTGAAGACTTCTTGGGATCTTAATACATGGTAATTCTTCACTTGCCTAACCCTTGGGCACGACCTACTTCCACATTGGACAAATGTGACACCACCTACGACTGCTGCACCTCTCCTGCCTACAGTATATAAGCTACTTCTCCGCATGTATGCTGTATTCTATTCAAGATTTAACCTCACGGAAATGTACTGAGAAATGGGAACCCTCACAGAAGAGCAGCAACGTGGAGCACTGAGCTGGTGTTAGTTCAGTGAATGAGTCAGGTCAGGTCAGTGAGTCATGTCAGGCCAGTGAATCAATCAGGTCAGGTCAGTGAATCAGTCAATCAGGTCAGGTCAGTGAGTCAGTCAATCAGGTCAGGTCAATGAGTCAGTCAATCAGGTCAGGTCAGTGAGTCAGTCAGGTCATGGAGTTAGTCAAGAAAGTCTAGCAGCAACGATGAGTCAACGTGGAATTGAAAAAAAATACTATATTACTGTTGGATACTCAACGTAAGAAATAAGGAACACTGCAGGAGGCCTACTGGCCCATGTTAGGCAGGTCTAAGTCATAATGTTGGTAGAATTACCGACAATATGTAAAGTAAAAGGACACAAGTGCAACTAATGTGACATTTTTATTGTGGCAACGTTTCGCTCTCCAGGAGCTTGACAAAGATGAACATCAAAATGGTATACAATACCGACAGGTTGTTAGGTAAGACACATATGCAACAGTTAGACATCTTTATTCCGAAACGTTTCGCCTACACAGTAGGCTTCTTCAGTCGAATACAGAAAGTAGGCAGGAGCAGTAGAGATGTGAAGACGATGTAATCAGTCCATCACCCTTAAAGTCGTAGAATTTGAGGTTGTCAGTCCCTCGGCCTGGAGAAGTTCCATAGTCAGGAACTATCTGAAGATATTTAAGCCTCCGCACTGTCGCTTGATCTTCAGATAGTTCCTGACTATGGAACTTCTCCAGGCCGAGGGACTGACAACCTCAAATTCTACGACTTTAAGGGTGATGGACTGATTACATCGTCTTCACATCTCTACTGCTCCTGCCTACTTTCTGTATTCGACTGAAGAAGCCTACTGTGTAGGCGAAACGTTTCGGAATAAAGATGTCTAACTGTTGCATATGTGTCTTACCTAACAGCTTGACAAAGACTTGACAAAGCTCCTGGAGAGCGAAACGTTGCCACAATAAAAATGTGACATTAGTTGCCCTTGTGTCCTTTTACTTTACATACAAGTCTAAGTCAAGGACAACACTATATCCTAATACGAGACAAAAGGACTTGGCACCAGAAGTAAAATTAACTAGAGAAACACTGACTCCGTATTTATTTGCTTTATTTTTGTAGCGGTTTTATCCCTGGGAATGAATTTTAATGCAAATTCTTGTGACTCGCGTCCACCTAGCAGTGTAGTAGTGCGACTAAAATTAAATTGAATTACCTTACGTATTCTTTTAAATATTAACTAGAAAACGTGATTAATGGGTGTGGCGATATCTTGCTGCTGTGTTATACCCTAGACACAATAAACGATGGAATTGTGAACATCACCATCATGGTGCCATGTGTTTTGAATATGTGTTAAAATTGGCTGCGAACAATACATCTTCGTTTGTTATAGAAAATTATTATTTAGAAAAAAAAAGAAACTTTTCATTTTACAACAAGGATAAGACTTCAGAGTTTGTCTATGTTGTGTATACAAGACAAGGATGAGTTGAACTTCCACTGAGTTTAGTACGTGCTACTCAGCATGCCAGGCACTGTCCGTAGGTTTTTCGTATGGTATCACGGTCCGTCTTGCATTTGCGTCCGATGACCTTCAGGGAGTTTCTGGAGTTGGTGGTCAATCTGTTATTCAGGGTTGAAATCCACTATTGGCCAATATCCATAAATATTCTTCTTCATCCACCCTTGCTCAGCCACTACTGAATGCAACCCTCCTCACTTCTGACTAAATTGAACAGAATCTGTGACTGCTCAGTTTACAAACAGAAAAGAACAAAAAGGTGCAATACCGTGACTGGAACAATACACACATAACTAACATAGAGGAGACAGGAGCTTACGACGACGTTCCGGTCCGACTTGAACCATTTACAGTCACACTCTTGTGATGCATCTGAACAGTGACTTGACCCGCTGATGCAATCTTCACGTCTTCCTTTTCGGTGAATAATGTTCCTAAAAGGAGCAGCAGATTTTATAGTAAGAGCATCATATTCTCTTCCATGGACAAAATCATCTCAGGGGTGAGGTGCGCTCCTGACAAGTTTCGCCCAAGACGGAACATGTTCTTTTAAAAGTCAGAGCCAGGAGTGCAGGCACATCCACCTCCCCCGATCCTCCCATAAATCTATATGAATGTCAGGGAAATGACTTCCGCCTTATCAGAAGTATGGAAAAATAAATAATGAGTAACTTCGAGGAAGAATAATAATAAAAAAATTAAAAAGTATTTAATTAAATAAAAAAAAAAGTTGGACCCCGTTGGTTTCAGTGAGATCTTAAGGCAGGAGAATTTTCTAAGTCCAGGAAATCTTCTTGAGATATATTGTAGATAAAATGTTAATTAAACTGGGTAGGCGGTGTTGATCTTGTTGCGTAGATGACGTAGCTCCTGTCAATACTGGTTCGCAGTATCTCACTCCAAATATCAATGGAGAGATGAGGAGACGCTTTGTCCCACTAAGTCCCGTCGCCTGGGTTCTAGCTTCCATATATCGAGCATCTACTGTGGATGACCACGCCAGCAGCAGGGCTGATCACTAGAAGATTGGAGATGAAGTGATTTCCCACACCAGGTAAGGTTTCTACTACCAGGAGGAGAAACTAAAACTCAGACCCAAAGAAATCTGTAGTTTTACAGCGGCCCGCTAGACGGTAAGCGCGGGCGGCGACACATCCTAACGGTCCCTCGGAGTCTGACCATTTCACTGACTTTTCCCTCAGAATGAAACCTTCCTAGAACTCCGACTTACCATAACCGCTGTGACAAGAAAAATAACTTCATGAGAGATACTAACCAAATATGTTGACGAAATTCTCACATTTCCAGTTTGTTTTCGTGGGTAGTGAAGCAGTAGTAAACTTCTAATGGAGACCTGAGCTGTGTATTCCAGACGAAAACTGCAAATTCTCCAAGTATTCGCAGGTTTTTGTGTGTGGATGAGCGCACGCATGCACAGCTCCCAAGGCACATGCACTCCCTCTCCCAACACACAAACCAGCCTCACTGATCAAGGACCTAGGTGCGTATGTACATATTGCTCAACATATCGCCAGAGGTGCGCATGTAAATTGAATAACCCGTGCAGCTAATCAGCATTTCAGAAACCTCCATAGTCATCCACGACCTATATACGATATACGTGAGGTACACCATGGAGTACACAGCACCAACATAGAACCCACATCTGACACACTATGCCAAGAAACTGGAGAAAGAGGAAAGGTTTACAACTATACTAGCGCCGGAGCTAGGAAGAAATAGCTATGACGAGAGATTAAAGAAGTTGATCCTGACGCAAATAGAGGATAGAAGAATAAGGGAAGATATGATAACATACAAAATACCTAAGAGAATCTGAAAAGTTGGACAAATGACAGGGGCAACATGATAAATTTAACGTGATTCACTAAGCAACATCACGAATTAAACCTCACGGAAGGAACATGGCAAATTAGACATATCCGAGGAACATAAATCTGGACACATCTCACCGGAAGGTGAGGTTTAACACTTTTAGTCAATCACATCAAGCCTTGTACCAGACAAATAGCAACGACAATCACAAGTCTTGTACCAGACAAATAGCAACAACAATCGCAAGCCTTGTGCCAGACAAACGGCACTAACAACTACAAGCCTTGTACTTACCTACCTGCCTACCAGGAGGGTATTCCGGGGATCAACGCCCCCGCGGCCCGGTCCACGACCGGGCCTTCCGGTGGATCAGGGCCTGATCACCTAGGCCGTTACTGGTGGCCGCACATACTTCAACATACGAGCCAGAGCCCGGCTGATCCGGCACCGACTTTAAGCATCTGTCCAGCTCCTTCTTGAAGGCAGTCAGGGGTCTATTGGTAATTCCCCTTATGTCTGGTGGGCGGCTGTTGAGGTCTTGGGCACCTAGACACTTACTGTGGTTTTTCTTAGTGTACCAATGGCGCCCCTACTTTTCACTGGGGGTATTTTGCACCGCCTGCTCAGTCTTTTGCTTTCGAAAGGAGTGATTTCTGTTTTCAGATTAGGGACCATTCCTTCTAGGATTTTCCAAGTGTAAATTATATCTCTCGCCTGCGTTCCAGCAAGTACAAATCAAGTGCTTCCAAGCGTTCCCAGTAGTTAAGGTATTTGACAGAACTTATTTGTGCAGTAAAGGTTTTCTGTAGATCTGCAATATCATCTGCTTTAAATGGAGACGTTAATGTACAGCAGTATTCCAGCATAGAGAGAACAAGTGATTTAAAAAGGATCGTCAGTGGCTTGGCATCTCTTGTTTTGAACGTTCTCATTATCCATCCTGTTATTTTCTTCGCAGATGTCATAGTAGCACTGTTGTGATCTTTGAAAGTGATATCCTCAGACATTACCACTCCCAGGTCCTTCACATTACTTTCCCGCTCTATTGTATGATTAGAGTTCGTAGGATGCTTAGTTCTAGTTATCTCCTCCAATTTTCCATAACGATGTAGTTGGAATTTGTCTTTAATGAACATCACATTATATTCCGTTGCCCATTGGAAAACTTGGTTTATATCTTCTTGGAGGTTAACCGCGTCCTCAATGGATGACAGTCTCATGCAGATCCTAGTATCGTCTGCAAAGGATGACATGGTGCTGTGGATTACATCTCTATGTCTGATATGAGGATGAGGAACAGGATGTGGGAGAGTACTGTGCCTTGTGGAACAGAGCTTTTCACTATGGCAGCTTCCGATTTGACACTGCTCTTTGTGTTCGATTAGCTAAAAAGTTGAAGATCCATCTGTCCGCTTTACCAGTTATCCCTCCAGCACACCATGACTGCACTTGTCAAAGGTTTTCACAAAGTCTCTGTATATTACGTCTGCATTCTGTTTATTTTCCAGTGCATCCAAGACCGTATCATAGTGATCCAGTAGTTGCGAGAGGCAGGAGCGACCTGCTCTGAACCCATGTTGCCCTGGATTGTGCAGTTTTGGGGAATCCAAGTGGTGTGCGGTCACGCTTCTTAGTATTCTTTCTAACGGCGCTAAAAATCACAAGCTGCGTAGCAGGAAAACGGCACTGACACAAGCTGTGTACCAAGCAAACTAGTAACAACCGCTGCAAAATATGCCTACCAGAATAACAACACCTGTGGGAGTTCAGCTTTGTCAAACACTGACCGTAATATTTTAGCCTACCCACCTCACCCCAATACAGGGGAAACTGTTTACCGATGGATTTTACAGATATTTTGATATGGTATAATGTGTTATCATGAATCCTTGCATCTCATCTTTCGTTGCATGCAGTAGTTTTTTAAAAATATCATTGATTCCCATAGATTCTGTACTTTTTTATTTTTTTCCTGAAAGCTATATCTAGATGGTAACCTGAAAAGAGGCGACCTTGCTTTGATGAGTAGAATTCAATTCAATTCAATTCAATTCAAGTTTATTCTCTATAAGGGTTACAATGTGGGGTTTACAGGTTTTGGGTATTGTGTGGTTTGCATGTTATAAAATACTAATTACAGAGGGGGCCACTAGGACACCTAGCATGGCTAGGCATTTCGAGCAGACTTAGATTAATTCTTAACATTAAATCCTTACATATTATGGTATTAAGTCTAAGTGACTACATCATAATTTGTGAGTTTAGCAATGTGAATGCTTTTGTTTTGGCACAATACAAAGTGTCTATATTGGAGTATCATAGGCAAACTTATGACTAGTTAGGATTTATTATTTTAAGATTAAGATTAGTATTTCTGGGTTTCTAGTCAGTGGGTGAGTGAGTGTAATTGTGAACCACCAGGTGGTTATCATGTAGTTAGTTGTCGGGGTGGATCAGGGAGATAAGATATTTTCTAACTGTAGTTTTGAAAGTGATGGATGTGTCTGCAGTTATAGAGTTTTCAGGTAGGGTGTTCCAGATTTTAGGTCCTTTGAAATATATTGAATTTTTGTAAAGGTTTAGTCGAACACAGGGAATGTCATAGAGATGTTTGTGTCTGGTGTTATGCCTGTGGATCCTGTCACAACTATCAAGAAAGCGTTTTAGGTCAAGGTTAATATTGGAATTTAAGGTCCTGTAGATATAGATTGCACAGTAGTAAGTGTGGATGTTCTGAACAGGGATTAAGTTTAGATCTATTGAAGAGTGGGGGGAAGGGTGTTGCCAGGGATGGGATTTAGTGATTATTCTTACTGCGGCATTTGTTGGGTTATTATTGGCTTTAGGCGTGTTGCTGCAGTTGAACCCCAAGCACAGATAGCATAGGTGAGGTATGGATATATAAGTGAATGGTATAGTGTGAGAAGGGCAGTTTGCGGCACGTAGTATCGTATCTTGGAGAGGATCCACACCATTTTGGATACTTTTCTTGTTATGTGTTGGATATGGGTGCTGAAATTTAGGTTGTTGTCGAGGTATAGGCCAAAGAATTTGCCCTCATTATGTCTGGCAATTAGAGTGTTGTCGATCTTAATGTTAAGTTGCGCAGCACCTGCTCTGCTACCAAACGTAATATAGTAAGTTTTGCCAGTGTTAAGTGTAAGTTTATTGGCTGTCATCCAAGTCGATATTTTGAGCAGCTCCTCGTTAACATTGGTGTTGAGGGTGGCAAGATTAGGGTGGGAGATGACATAAGTCGTGTCGTCAGCAAAGAGAATGGGTTTCAGGTGTTGGGATATGTTTGGAAGATCATTGATGTAAATAAGGAAGAGCAGGGGTCCAAGGACACTTCCCTGCGGAACTCCAGTATCAAATGGCCGTATTGATGAGGCTGTCTTTAATGGTGACATACTGATACCTATTAGAAAGGTAGGATTTAAAATATGCAAGCGCATGGCCTCTTATACCATAGTGGTCAAGTTTGTGGAGTAGGATGCCGTGGTCTACTGTGTCAAACGATTTTCTTAGGTCAATAAAAATTCCTAGTGGATATTCCTTATTTTCCAATGCTGTGTAAAGCAGGTCTAGCACTTTTATAATTGCATAATTAGTGCTTTTATTTTTCCTGAATCCAAATTGGCAGGGGTTGAGTATGTTTTGTGACGTTATAAATGAATATAGTCTCCTGTGCACGAGTTTCTCGAAGATTTTGGATAGCAATGGTAAGTTTGATATTGGTCTACAGTTGTTTACGTCTGTAGGGTCACCACCTTTATGTATTGGTGTAACCCTTGCTGTCTTGAGTAGTGTCTGGAAAGTGCTAGTTTCTAGTGACTTGTTAAAAAGTAATGTAATAGCATGCGAAAGGACATTCGCTTGTACAATAATGGTGGGACGTGAGGCAGATTCCCCGAGTTATTTTTAATTAACTTTATGATCGAGGTGACTTCCGTGGGCTCAGTTGGTACAAGATAGAAGGAATTTGGGAAATTCCCATCTAGGTAGTCCCCGGCACGGGCATTGGTACGTGGGATTTTACTGGCGAGATTAGATCCTATGTTTGAGAAGAAGTCGTTTATCTTGTTAGCTGTATCAGTGGGATGCAGTGGTGTTTCATGAGGTTTAATTAGAACAATATTCTTTTTTTTTTTTTTTTGAGTTTGTGGGTCCCCAGAATCTGGGAAAGTGTTTTCCAGGTCTTTTTTATATCTCCTCTCGTGTCAGTGAATCTGCTGGAGTAGAACAGTTGTTTGGCTTTCTTTATTAATTTGGTGAGAACTGATGAATATTGTTTAAGAATATCTTTGTGTATTAAGCCCTGTCTATATTGCTTTTCATATTGGTGTTTCTTATCAATGGATTTCAGAATGGTGCTGGTTAGCCATTGGCAACCAAGCCGTTTATTCGTGATCTGTTTCGTTTTTATAGGACAATGTTTGTTGTATAGTCTAAGTATTTTGTTAAGAAAAATGTCTGTCCAATCGTCAATACCACTGGCATTGGAGAATTCTGTAGGCCAGTCAACAGTCTCTAGGTCTGCTGTGAAATTCCTTATTGGGGCCTCGTCATGGAGTCTAAATGAAACTTTGTTGTATTCGAGTGGTGGCTTACTAATGTTTGTTAAGAGGAAGGTTGGGTAGTGGTCAGTAGTGCTGTCTGTGATTATCCCTGATTTAAGGGGGGCTAGTATATTGGTCCATATGTGGTCTATTATGGTTGCACTTGTCTCAGTCAACCTGGTTGGTTTAGTTATTGTTGGTATGAGAAGTGTGTTGTTCATATTGTTGATGAAATCAGTTACAGTCTTATCATGTGGTAGGCCAAGGTTGATATTGAAGTCTCCAGCTAAGAGAAGGTGGTGCTTATTCATTTGTCTGTTTGTTATTAGTGACTTTAGATTCTCACTGAAGTTTGGGATGTTTGTGTGGGGTATCCGGTATATAGCACCGATTGCTATAGGCGTCTTGAGTTTTTTTACAGTAAAATTAGCAAAAATGTATTCCCCATATTCATCACTAAAGCAATTAGTGCTAATACAAGATAGTTGGTTAGAGTAATAGATTGCAGTACCACCCCCAACTTGGTATGGTCTGCAGTTGTGGATTGCTGTGTATCCTGATAGTGGGTAGATATCAATTGTGTCCTGCTTAAGCCAGGTCTCAGTAAGAATAATGCAGGAGAAGGGTGTCTTTAGTGACTCAAGGAGTGCCAGGAGGTCATCATAGTGTTTGCTTAAGGACCTGATGTTGTAGTTAAGAACTGATAGACTCGGAGCAGTGTTCAGGATAGTGCTGGCTTGTGATGCTGTGTAATAAAGGCAGTTACTTTCCAATAAGTTTTGATTGTGTGTTAGATTATGGAGGTTTAGATCAGGGTCAACGTGATCATTCATCTTTTAGGTTTAAATAGTGGTTATTTATATCTTGTATTGTGTGGTGAGTTCTAATACTGATTTCTGTAGTGGTGGAAGGTTTGGATAAGTATACCGCTAAAGCACTTTGGTCATATGGAGTATAGTCACTAATAAACATAATGAAATTGACATTGTCTATGTGTTGTGCTAGAATGAGCTAAAGTACAACTAGGTATAAACTAATACTATAAAAAAAAACAAATTACAAGTGGCACCAGACTCACTCTTGTAATTGCACTAAGGTCTAACATAATGAATTTAGTGTTGTCTATGTACTGAGCTAGAATGAGCTAAAGTACAACTAGGTATAGTTAGTTTAGGTGTTGTCTATGTATTGAGCTAGAATGAGCCAAAGTACAACTAGGCACAAACCTATAATATAAAAATACAAATTAAAATGGTACTTGCAATTGCACTAGGGTCTGATATAGGTTGTTAACAAGATCAAGAGTAAAACTAGAAGGTGACCCAGCGAGGGTCACCAGCGTACTGCAACACTAGGTTATGAAAAGCTGACTTTAATTACATTCCAGAATGAACTAAGAAAGACTTGGCAGCACACAACTCCCAGCTTGATCCTGTACACTACGTTATCATGCAAGGTGTCCAGCTTGAGCGAGCATGATAATAGTATACAATACCGACAAGCTGATAACTAAGACACATGTGTAACAATTAGGTATCTTTATTCCGAAAACGTTTCGTCTACACAGTAGGCTTCTTCAGTCGAGTACAGAGGAGGCAGCAGAAGCAGTAGAGATGTAGAGACAATGTAATTAGTCCATCACCCTTGAAGGCGTAGTTTTGTTGCACATGTGTCTTATTGATCCTGTGCACTATGTTATCATGCGAGGTGTCCAGCATGAACTTGTGCGCCTCATTATCCGACGTAAAACGTTATAGTTTTGTTTGCCAGGACCCAAATTATGTGTTTGACTCGTGTTTAATAAGACGGGAATGAGAAATATTACAGTCAAATATATTTCTTCAGCGCCTTTCAAATTAATTTGATAATCTGTCAGCACAATGTGAGGGCATGTTGGATCCCCAACCCAGTTCTTATGGAAGTTTTATGATGTTGCAACCTAGTTTATGTCCTAAATTTGGCCATGATGCGTGGTGAGTAACTTCTGCGCATACATTATAAACATAGTCACCCTGGAGGAAGTTTTAAGAGGACTTTGATCTCGTTTTAAGAGGACTTTGATCTCGTTTTAAGAGGACTTTGATCTCGTTGTAAGAGTAGTTTGATCTCGTTTTAAGAGGACTTTGATCTCGTTTTAAGAGGACTTTGATCTCGTTTTAAGAGGACTTTGATCTCGTTTTAAGAGGACTTTGATTTCGTTTTCGTCCATCAACACAAACTTTACGTGAAAGACGTTCTTCATAAATAATGAAGTGCAGAGTCCACGAGCCACAAAGAATTAGAAACGTTTAAAAATGTACGGATTAAGACAGGGGAAGAGGGAGAGAATGATAAGGGAGGAAAGATGAAGAAATTAGTAGGTAGTCTGAGTGAGGGAAGGGGGGAAAGGTAGGTGTACTCACCTATTTGTACTCACCTATTTGTGGTTGCAGGGGTCGAGTCATAGCTCCTGGCCCCGCCTCTTCACTGATTGCTACTAGGTCCTCTCTCTCCCTGCTCCATGAGCTTTATCATACCTCGCCTTAAAACTATGTATGGTTCCCGCCTCCACTACTTCACTTTCTAGGCTATTCCACGGCTTGACTACTCTATGACTGAAGAAATACTTCCTGACATCCCTTTGATTCATCTGAGTCTTCTACTTCCAATTGTGACCTCTTGTGTCTGTGTCCCATCTCTGGAACATCCCGTCTTTGTCCACCTCGTCTATTCCGCGCAGTATTTTATATGTCGTTATCATGTCTCCCCTGACCCTCCTGGCCTCCAGTGTCATCAGGCCGATTTCCCTCAACCTTTCTTCGTAGGACAATCCCCGTAGCTCTGGGACTAGTCTTGTTGCAAACCTTTGCACTTTCTCTAATTTCTTGACGTGCTTGACTAGGTGTGGATTCCAAACTGGTGCTGCATACTCCAGTATGGGCCTGACGTAAATGGTATACAGAGTCTTGAACGACTCCTTACTGAGGTATCGGAACGCTATCCGTAGGTTTGCCAGGCGCCCGTATGCTGCAGCAGTTATCTGATTGATGTGCGCCTCAGGAGATATGCTCGGTGTTATACTCACCCCCAGATCTTTTTCCTTGAGTGAGGTTTGCAGACTTTGGCCATCTAAACTATATTGTGTCTGTGGTCTTCTTTGCCCTTCCCCAATCTTCATGACTTTGCATTTGGCGGGGTTAAACTCAAGGAGCCAGTTGCTGGACCAGGCTTGTAACCTGTCCAGGTCTCTTTGTAGTCCTGCCTGATCCTCATCCGATTTGATTCTTCTCATTAACTTCACATCGTCCGCAAACAAGGACACTTCTGAGTCTATCCCTTCCGTTATGTCATTCACATATACCAAGAACAGCACAGGTCCTAGGACTGACCCCTGTGGAACCCCGCTTGTCACAGGCGCCCACTTTGACTCCTCATCACGTACCATGACTCGTTGTTGCCTCCCTGTAAGGTATTCTCTGATCCATTGCAGTGCCTTTCCTGTTATGTGTGCCTGATCCTCTAGCTTTTGCAGTAACCTCTTGTGAGGAACTGTGTCGAAGGCCTTCTTGCAGTCCAAAAAAATGCAGTCGATCCACCCCTCTCTCTCTTGTCTTACTTCTGTCACCTTGTCATAAAACTCTAATAGGTTTGTGACACAGGATTTTCCCTCCCTGAAACCATGCTGGTTGTCAATTATACACTTGTTTCTTTCCAGGTGCTCCACCACTCTCCTCCTGATGATCTTCTCCATGACCTTGCATACTATACACGTTAGTGATACAGGTCTGTAGTTTAGTGCCTCATGTCTGTCTCTCTTTTTAAAAATTGGGACTACATTTGCCATCTTCCATACCTCAGGGAGTTGCCCAGTTTCAAATGATGTGTTGAAGATCTTCGTTAATGGTACACACAATGTCTCTGCTCCCTCTTTAAGGACCCACGGAGAGATGTTGTCTGGTCCCACCGCCTTTGAGGTGTCAAGTTCGCATAGCAGCTTCTTCACCTCCTCCTTGGTTATATGTACCTCATCCAGCACTTGCTGGTGCACCCCCCTGTTCTGATTTCCTGGAGTCCTACTGGTTTCCACTGTAAATACTTCTTTAAATCTTGTGTTGAGCTCCTGACATACCTCCCGGTCGTTTCTTGTGAATTCCCCATCACCCTTCCTCAGTCTGATTACCTGGTCCTTGACTGTTGTTTTCCTCCTGGTGCAGCTGTACAACACTTTCGGGTCAAACTGTGCTTTCGATGCTATGTCATTTTCGTATTGCCGCTGAGCCTCCCTTCTTATCTGTGCATATTCGTTTCTGGCTCTTCGGCTAATCTCTTTATTTTCCTGAGTTCCCTGTCTTCTGTACCTTTTCCATTCTCTAGTACACCTAGTTTTTGCCTCCCTACACCTTTGGGTGAACCAAGGACTCATTCTGTTCTTCCCATTATTTCTGTTTCCCTTGGGAACAAACCTCTCCTCTGCCTCCTTGCATTTTGTTGCCACATAGTCCATCATTTCTTGTACTGGTTTTCCTGTCAGTTCCCTCTCCCACTGAATGTCTTGAAAGAAGTTCCTCAAGCCTGAGTAGTTCCCCCTTTTGTAGTTTGGTTTTTCCCACTCTATTCCTGCTGCTCTCTCCACTTGGAGCTCAACTATGTAGTCGAAGCACAGAACCACATGATCACTAGCTCCCAGGGGCCTTTCATGCATGATATCCTCGATGTCAGAACTACTCAAGGTGAATACAAGGTCCAGTCTTGCTGGTTCATCCTCTCCTCTCTCTCTGGTAGTGTCTCTAACATGTTGATGCATGAGGTTTTCCAGTACCACATCCATCATCTTGGCTCTCCATGTTTCGGGACCCCCATGGGGCTCCAGGTTTTCCCAGTCAATCTCCTTGTGATTGAAATCACCCATAACTAGTAACTTTGCTCCCCCCATGTGTGCTCTCCTGGCCACCTCGGCTAGTGTGTCGAGCATTGCTCTGTTGCTCTCATCGTATTCTTCTCTTGGCCTCCTGCAGTTCTGTGGTGGGTTGTACATTACTGCAATTATCACCTTATGTCCCTCAGACTGGATTGTTCCTACTAAGTAGTCCCTTTCGCCCGTGCCATCCATTCCTTCCATTTTCTCAAACCCCCACTGGTTTTTAATGAGCAGTGCAACTCCTCCTCCCCCTCTCCTCCCTCTGTCTTTCCTGAGGATTTGATATCCGGATGGAAAGATTGAATCTGTTATTATTCTGGTGAGTTTTGTTTCTGTGAGTGCTATTATGTCTGGGGATGTCTCCTTGATTCTTTCGTGCCACTCCTCATACTTATTTGTTATTCCATCTGCATTTGTATACCACACCTTCAACTTCTTTTCTAAGATTTTGGTCTGGGAGGTGTATTGGGGTTGGGAAAGTGGGAGACCTGATAAGGAACTATGGGTGGTTGCTGTGGGGGTGGAGTTTGTAATGCAGTGGGTGGGGGCATTGGATGTGGCATGGGTGTTTTGGTTTAGAGTGTTTGGTTGCACTGGGGATGACCTGGTTGAGAGGCTTCTATAGGAAGTTGTGAGGGAGGCTGTATTTGATCTTCCTGTGTTTGTGATCTCCTGTCTGTCTTCTCCATCCCCTCTCTTTCCTCCTTTCGCCTTTGCACCATCTCTCTCTGTTTCTTCCTTTCTGCTTGTGTTCTGTCACGGTCGAGATACACCTTCCTGTATGCTGGCATGTCCCTTAATCGTGCTTTCTCCTGCAGGATCCTGTTCCGAGTCGATTCTGCCTTGAAGGTCACTTTCACTGGCCGGGTTCTTTTTTTTACAAACCCCCCTATTCTCCGAAAATTTTCCAGCTGGGTCATGTCGTCTTCTCCTATTGCTTTCATGATGCTTTCAATTGTTTTTTTTCCCCTTGTTTTCTTGCTTCATATATTTCCCCTTCAACTTCCTGGAGCCCATACACAAAGACTGACCTCACCCTTTCATGCTCCCACTGCATATCCCTGTGTATCCCCTCATTCAATTTGATTTCCTCCATTGCAGCTTTCCTTTCTTCAGTTTCACTAGCTAATGTACTTGGGCTCAGTGGCCTGTCATTTTCCCTTCTCGGCTTTCCCTGGGCTCTGCTGTGGTCTGTTAGGGCCTCCACATATAGCTTAGCTCTTTCATTTACTACAGTCTCCACTGATTGAGCTTCTACATGCAGTTTTGCTCCTTCTTTCCCTACAGTCCCCTTATTTGTGACTGAGGTAGCAGTCTCTGTTGTCAATCCCAAAATGTTCTTTAGTTCTTTAGGCTGTTTCAGATTTTTCAGTTCCTCTTCTAAACTCTGTATCCTGGCCTCTGCTGCTTTGACTTGCACCTCCCACTTCCTGCTTTCCATGTCTATCCTCTCTTCCATTCTCATGCTAAGTTCTTCTAGTTTCTTTTCCCATTCATGTTCCCTTTTTGTGAGCTCTGCTGCCCAATCTTCCTTTGCAGTTTCCTCCTCCTGTCTCTTGGTTTTTCTTGTTCCTCTCTGGCAACCCATTTTTGTTTAATCCTGATTGCCTCAGAGTGGGAAACCTATGTAATTCTGTATGTTAGGTTAGTATTGTGTATGTCAGAGTGTGGGGGGGGGGAGGTAGAGGAGGAACTGTAGTTATGTGGGAGAGTAGTGGGGAGCAGGAGTGGGAAGGAGAGTGAAGCAAGTGGGTGAGTGGGAGAGGGAGAGGGGGAAGGAGGGAGAGGTGGGGAGGGGGAGGGTGAAAGAGGGAGGGGAGGGATCAGGTGAAGGAGTGAGATGTCGGTGGGGGAGGGGGGAGTGTATGTGTGAGTCTGGCAATGTGTGTTTGTGTGTGTGTGTGTGTGTTGCATGTGTGTGTGTGTTATGTGTGTGTGTGTTGTGTGTGTGTGTGTGTGTGTGTGTGTGTGTGTGTGTGTGTGTGTGTGTGTGTGTGTGTGTGTGTGTGTGTGTGTGTGAGAGTGATTGTGTGTGTGTGTACTCACCTAATTGTGCTCACCTAATTGTGGTTGCAGGGGTCGAGACTCAGTTCCTGGCCCCGCCTCTTCACTGATCGCTACTGGATCCTCTCTCTCTCTGCTTCCTGAGCTTTGTCATACCTCTTCTTAAAACTATGTATGGTTCCTGCCTCCACTACTTCACTTGCTAGGCTATTCCACTTGCTGTGTGTGTGTGCGTGTGTGTGTGTATGTGTGTGTGTGTGTGTGTGTGTGTGTGTGTGTGTGTGTGTGTGTGTGTGTGTGTGAGTGTGTGTGTGTGTGTGTGTGTGTGGGTGGGTGTACTCACCTAATTGTGGTTGCAAGGGTCGATACTCAGCTCCTGGCCCCGCCTCTTCACTGATCGCTACTAGGTCCTCTCTCTCTCTGCTTCATGAGCTTTGTGATACCTCTTCTTAATTAAAACTATGTATGGTTCCTGCCTCCACTACGTCACTTGCCAGGCTATTCCACTTCCTGACGACTCTAGTGTCGTCAGTCCGATTTCCCTCAATCTTTTATCGTACGACATTACCCTTAGCTCTGGAGCCAGCCTTGTTGCAAACCTTTGTACTTTCTCTTACTTCTTGACCTGTTTGACCAGGTGTGGGTTCCAGACTGGTGCTGCATACTCCAGTATGGGCCTAACGTACACAGTGTACAGTGTCTTGAACTATTCCTTATTAAAGTATCGGAACGCTATTCTCAGGTTTGCCAGGCGCCCGTAAGCTGCAGCAGTTATCTGGTTGATGTGTGCCTCCGGTGACGTGCTCGGTGTTATGGTCACCCCGAGGTCTTTCTCCCTGAGTGAGGTCTGTATTCTTTGTCCACCTAGCCTATACTCTGTCTGCGGTCTTCTTTGCCCTTCCCCAGTCTTCATGACTTTGCATTTGGCAGGGTTGAATTCGAGAAGCCAGTTTCTGGACCACGTATCCAGCCTGTCCAGGTCTCTTTGCAGTCCTGCCTCATCCTCATCCGATTTAATTCTTCTCATCAACTTCACATCATCTGCGAATAGGGACACTTCTATCCCTTCCAACATGTCATTCACATATATCAAAAACAGCACTAGTCCTAGAACTGACCTTTGTGGGACCCCGCTCGTCACAGACGCCCACTGTGATACCTCTTCTCGTACAATGACTCGTTGTTGCCTCCCTGTCATGTATTCCCTGATCCATTGCAGTGCCCTCCCTGTTATATGCGCCTGATCCTCCAGCTTCTGCACTAATCTCTTGTGAGGAACTGTGTCAAAGGCCTTTCTGCAGTCCAGGAAAATGCAATCAACCCACCCCTCTCTCTTGTGTCTTACTTCCGTTACCTTGTCATAAAACTCCAGAAGGTTTGTGACACAGGATTTGCCTTCCATGAATCCATGCTGGTTTTCATTTATAATCTTGCTCCGTTCCAGGTGTTCTACCACTCTCGTCCTGATAATCTCCTCCATGACTTTGCATACTATACACGTCAGAGACACAGGTCTGTAGTTTAGTGCCTCGTTTCTGTCTCCTTTCTTAAAAATGGGGACTACATTTGCCGTCTTCCATATCTCAGGTAGTTGCCCAGTTTCAAGGGATGTGTTGAAGATTATGCTTAGGGGCACACACAGCATCTGCTCCTTCTCTAAGGACCCATGGGGAGATGTTGTCCGGTCCCATTGCCTGTGAGGTATCAAGGTCACTTAGCAGCTTCTGCACCTCCTCCTCGGTTGTTCGTATGTCATTCAACACTTGTTGGTATATTCCCTGTTGCTGTTCCCTTCTGTGCTGTCTTCCCAGAGCCCTTCATGTCTCTACTGTAAAATCTTCCTTAAATCTCCTGTTTAGCTCCTCACATACCTCCTGATCATTTCTTGTGAGTTCTCCACCTTCTGTCCTCAGTCTGAACACCTGGTCTTTGACTGTTGTCTTCCTACTGATGTGGCTATACAACAGTTTCGGGTCAGTCTTGACTTTCGATGCTATGTTATTTTCATACTGTCTCTGGGCCTCCCTCCTTACCTGTGCATACTCGTTCCTGGCTCTGCGACTAATCTCCCTATTTTCATGTGTTCTATGCCTTCTGTACTTTTTCCATTCTCTGTTGCACTTAATTTTTGCCTCCTTACACCTTCGGGTAAACCAGGGGCTCAGGTCTTCCTATTATGTGTGTGTGTACTCACCTAATTGTGGTTGCAGGGGTCGAGACTCAGCTCCTGGCCCCGCCTCTTCACTGATCGCTACTTGGTCCTCTCCCTCTCTGCTTCCTGAGCTTTGTCATACCTCTTCTTAAAACTATGTATGGTTCCTGCCTCCACTACTTCACTTGCTAGGCTATTCCACTTCCTGACGACTCTATGACTGAAGAAATACTTCCTAACGTCCCTGTGACTCCTCTGAGTCTTCAGCTTCCAATTGTGACCCCTTGTTTCTGTGTCCCCTCTCTGGAACATCCTATCTCTGTCCACCTTGCCTATTCCCCGCAGTATCTTGTATGTCGTTATCATGTCTCCCCTGACCCTTCTGCCCTCCAGTGTCGTCAGTCCGATTTCCCTCAATCATTCCTCGTACGACATTCCCCTGAGCTCTTGGACTAGCCTTGTTGCAAACCTTTGTACTTTCTCTAACTTCTTGACGTGCTTGACCAGGTGTGGGTTCCAGACTGGTGCTGCATACTCCAGTATGGGCCTAACATACACAGTGTACAGTGTCTTGAACTATTCCTTATTAAGGTATCGGAACGCTATTCTCAGGTTTGCCAGGCGTCCGTATGCTGTAGCAGTTATTTGGTTGATGTGTGCCTCCGGTGACGTGCTCGGTGTTATGGTCACCCCGAGGTCTTTCTCCCTGAGTGAGGTCTGTAGTCTTTGTCCACCTAGCCTATACTCTGTCTGCGGTCTTCTTTGCCCCTCCCCAATCTTCATGACTTTGCATTTGGCAGGGTTGAATTCGAGAAGCCAGTTTCTGGACCACATATCCAGCCTGTCCAGGTCTCTTTGCAGTCCTGCCTCATCCTCATTCGATTTAATTCTTCTCATCAGCTTCACATCATCTGCGAATAGGGACACTTCAGAGTCTATTCCTTCCATCATGTCGTTCGCACATATCAAAAATAGCACTTGTCCTAGAACTGACCCCTGTGGGACCCACGCTCGTCACAGGCGCCCACTGTGATACCTCTTCACGTACAATGACTGGTTGTTGCCTCCCTGTCATATATTCCCTGATCCATTGCAGTGCCCTCCCTGTTATATGCGCCTGATCCTCCAGCTTCTGCTCTAATTTCTTTTGGGGAACTGTGTCAAAGGCCTTCCTGCAGTCTAGGAAAATGCAATCAACTCACCCCTCTCTCTCGTGTCTTACTTCTGTTACCTTGTCATAAAACTCCAGAAGGTTTGTGACACAGGATTTGCCTTCCATGAACCCATGCTGGTTTTCATTTATAATCTGGTTCCGTTCCAGGTGTTCCACCACTCTCCTCCTGATAATCTTCTCCATGACTTTGCACACAATACACGTTAGAGACTCAGGTCTGTAGTGCTGTAGTTTAGTGCCTCATTTCTGTTTCCTTTCTTAAATATGGGGACTACATTTGCTGTCTTCCATTTCTCAGGTGGTTGCCCAGTTTCAAGGGATGTGTTGAAGATTGTGGTTAGGGGCACGCACAGCATCTCTGCTTCTTCTCTAAGGACCTACGGGGAGATTTTGTCCGGTCCCATTGCCTTTGAGGTATCAAGGTCACTTAGCAGCTTCTGCACCTCCTCCTCGGTTGTTCGTATGTCATCCAACACTTGTTGGTATATTCCCTGTTGCTGTTCCCTTCTGTGCTGTCTTCCCAGAGCCCTTCCTGTCTCTACTGTAAAAACTTCCTTAAATCTCCTGTTTAGCTCCTCACATATCTCCTGATCATTTCTTGTGAGTTCTCCACCTTCTGTCCTCAGTCTGATCACCTGTCTTTGACTGTTGTCTTCCTCCTGATGTGGCTATACAACAGTTTCTGGTCAGTCTTTATTTTCGATGCTATGTTATTTTCATACTGTCGCCGGGCCTCCCTCCTTACCTGTGCATACTCGTTCCTGGCTCTGCAACTAATCTCCCTATTTTCATGTGTTCTCTGTCTTCTGTAGTTTTTCCATTCTCTATTGCACTTTGTTTTTGCCTCCTTACACCGTCGGGTAAACCAGGGGCTCGTTCTGGTCTTCCCGTTGTTACTGTTGCCCTTGGGAATAAACCTTTCCACTGCCTCCTTGCATTTTGTTGTTACATATTCCATCATTTCATTTACTGGCTTTCCTGCCAGTTCTCTGTCCCACGGAACCTCCTGCAGGAAGTGTGTGTGTGTGTGTGTGTGTGTGTGTGTCAGTCACCAACTTTTCAAATAACCCTGGAGGGAGAGTTAGCAGGGGATGGGGAAGGAGGGGTAAGGGCAGCGGGATGGGGAGAGTGGGGGACAGGTAGGCGGCAGGGAGGTGTGGAAGGAAGGGCGAGTGTATAATGCCCCAGGGAAGTGTTTCAACACCTCAGACGTGGCTCACACCAACACCAACATCTAATATAAATTGTTTTGTTTCTCTGCGTTCAGGAGATTGTTGAAGTTAATGCAGCGAGACGACGAGGCCAAAAGTGCCTCTCGTCTGAGGCAGCGTCCTCGCAACTGTACTCGTTTGAGGCGGCGTCCTCGTAACTGTACTCGTTCTGAGGCGGCGTCCTCGCAACTGTACTCGGTCTGAGGCGGCGTCCTCACAACTGTACTCAGTTTGAGGCGGCGTCTTCACAACTGTACACACACTCTGGGGTGGCGTCCTTACTGCACTCACTGTTGTCTTCAGAATGGTACGACCACAGGGGAAAATATGAATGGCGTAAGGGTTGAGTATATGTAGGCTACGGCAATAACTAGGACGAACAAAAATAAAAAAGACGACCTTTTAAAAAATTCACATTATTAAAACTTAAATTTTAATTGGCTGCTTTGACCCTTTTCTCACTCCAGGACGCGCGACCCTCAGCAGGTATTCCTGCTGAGGCAAACAGGGACAGCAGATGTAAGAAAAAATGCTCCGACGTATTCACCCTCCCCAGGATCTAACCTGGGTATTTCAATTGTGTGCCGAAGGCACTACCATAAACTGACGGAGATAGAGATGGATGGGGACCAAAGTGGCATAAGCGAGTCACAAGGATGGTTGGGACCACTACTACAACTTTAGGGTAATTAGGTGAGAAACGACTTAGACTATGAGGTGGTGGAAGGAAGTACGTACTATACACAGCTTTAAGTGTAAGCATGACAGGGCCCATGAAACACGAGAGTACGATCAAACGACACTGCGTACAGAGACAAACATTCCTCTGCAGCTCTATGAAGTCAGTGTAAGTCACTAATGGTGTAAAAGACCCCAGTGAGTGACAACCAGGATGACAAGAAAGATTATGTACATGAATTGTTAGATGAGCTTTGTTGGAAGTCACTCACGCTGGCTCGTTGCTACATCAAGCCTCTGGAGAACCTGGTAAATAACTCCAGCATTAAACTTTTGACTGCCGAGACAGGAGGCAGTATTGTGATCCATTATAGTTAAGTCTAACATGAGGAAGATAACCATCTTCCCAGGACGCCACCGCGGACGAGACTCGCACACAACCGGTACATGAGGGATCCACCAAGAAAATTGCTATCTGACGCCACTAGGATTTTAAAACACTCGGCACAGGATTTAAAACTGCTCAGTATCACAAAACTCTCAGCACGATAACTGCTAACTGATTCACAGCATCTAGAAACCGCGTTTGATCTGAATCTATCATACATGTGCGCAATTCTAACTGATCTACTGGCAGGAAACCGACGAAGCCTGTCTCGGTGTAGTTAAGAGGCAGAACCAGGAGCTAAGACTCGACCACCACAACTGGGTTTGATACACACAGGAGCGCACTCACACTCCGTTACCTCCAATTCCTTGTTCCCGCACTCTCACAGCTGGTTAGGCCAGTGGAGAATAATCACCTCAGTTAGTCAGCGTTGCTCCCCAAATCACCCCAACCTAAACCTTTCTCACCCCTCCCCACCTCCTCTGTCCCCGGGGAGTTGGTGAACTGCAGGGGGAGAGGGAGGGAAAGGAAGAGGAAGGAAGAGAAAGGAAACGAAGAAGAAAAAGCAAGGGAGGGAGGAAGAGAAAAGAAGGGAGTGAGAAAGAGAGAGAATGTTATGTACTAGGCCCATGTTGATGACTCAGTTTCGTGGTCAGCGAGAAGAGCTTCAACACAACAAGACGGGCAGCAAACAGCAGCTACACTGTACCCTTCTCCAGAACGTCACTTCATTTGAGATCGTTCATTCCTAGGATGACTCAAGTCTGGAACATTGATGAAACAAAGTCGATTGACCAAATGATATCACTGTTCCACAGATGGCTCCAGCTTCAACCTATTCTCTGTTTATGTCTCATAATAAAAAGGCTTTAAAAGGAACTGAGGTAGGCAACAGCTTTTAACTTATAAATAAACCTAACCTTGTAAAACCCTTGTGTAAATAAAAAAGAGATAGGGAGAAAGAGAGAGTACCACACTTGGCTCCACTTCGAGGACAGCGAGAAGCAAGCTTATATACCACAAGACGGGCAGAAACAGCAACTTCATTCTGGCTGTACCCTTCTCCAGAACATCACTCCATCTGAGATCATTTATTCCCAGGATGACTCAAGTATGGAACACATTCGTACAGCATAATGATGTCAACGAGATAGTCAGTTATCAAATGAAAATGATGGCCCACAGATGGCTCCAACTTCATCCTGTTCCCTACTTGTATGTTTCATAACACGAAAAATGCTTTTAAAAGAGCTGATGTAGGTAACAGCTCCTAGCTTGTCAATAAAACTAGGGATCCTTAACCTAACCTTGTCAAACCCTGTGTATAAAGAGAGGGAAAGAGAGAAAGAGAAAGAGAGAAAGAGAGAAAGAGAAAGAGAGAAAGAGAGAAAGAGAGAAAGAGAGAAAGATTAGTTTTCAAAGAGTTTGTTGAATTCGACTGAATTAGCAAGGTTGTTCAGGTATAGGTACACACAGTTACATAAATTATCATATACAGCAGCACATGTGTAGATTACCTAGGATAACCCCAAAACGTTGGAAAAAGTGACTTATTTTCACTGGGGTCTTTGTGCCAAGTTATGCTTGGCAATCCGGCCTGGGAGAATGACGGTGAGAAAGATTACCTTTATATGATTACTGTTTTGTACTACATTCACAGGTGCAGTGGCACGCCACCTACGTGTCATCCCTGGTGTGTCAGGGCAATCGCAGGTGCACGTCATCTAGGAAGGTGTCATCCCTAATGCAGTTACAATCTCCTACTGTATTCCTTACAGGAATCCCATCACTATTTGTGGAATGAAACTTTCGAGTATCAATTTGACACTGGTAGGAGGAGAGACAGGAGATCAGGAAAAAGATAGAGAGATCGTTTACTGCTTGTTGTGAGCCAGCGAAGCATACACACTACTACAACACCTTCACGTACTAGGAACGTACTCTCGAGAACTTGGAAGAGAGAGAAAGAGTTGCCTGATAATATTATTCATGGAAGGTACTTGGGGGCTTAGAATGAAATCTACTCACAACTATAAGAACGTACTAGAGTGAAAGCTATGGGAGGAAGTGTAGGGGGCGCCATGGGCACAATAAGAGAGCAGGGTTAACAACCCAGGCCCAAGACTATTCAATACCTTCCACCAGTAGTTATCAGAAACATTGATGGGATACGTTTTCAAGAGGAAAGTGGATCTGCCAGGTGCCATATCAGCCAGGCTGTGATGGCTATGAGAGCCGCTAGCAGCAAACAGCCTGCTTAAACAGGTAATCAACAGAAAAGCCTGATCCCCGAGAGTAAAAAAGAAAAACCAGGCTACACTTGTATTGAGAGAGAGAAAAGGGGGAAGAGAAAGAGAAATAGACAAAAAGAGAAAGAAAAAAGAGAAACAGAAAGAAAAAAGAGGTAAAGAGAAAAAAAGAGAAAGAAAGAATGAGGTAGTAGCAGTAATAACGATATTTACAGAACACTTTTATAGGATAGATCTTTCAGCAGTCATAATTAAAGTGCTGTATATACCATACAATAAAAAAAAGATAAAATTAAACAATTTACAGTAGTAATAAACTTCTGTTAAAAAACTCATTAAATTAGGTCACAAAAAGCTTTCCTACAGGAACCCCAGCAATTATAAAAACAAACGCAAAGGCGGAAATGTCTAAGCCCCGGCAAACTGTTAAATGTGTTGGACAATCAGTGGCACACCACAGGGCGGGCGGGTGGGCACGCAGGCAGGCGGGCACACAGGCAGGCGGGCACACAGGCAGGCGGGCACACAGGCAGGCGGGCACACAGGCAGGCGGGCACACAGGCAGGCGGTCAGCCGGGCGGTCATCCGAGCTGGAGCACCTGCGAACTCGTGGCTATGGATGATATGTATTCACCCGATCCTCAGTCGACAGAAATTCGTGTTAAGGTGATGATTCCTGCTGAAGGATGAGGACTAAACACCCACGTCCTGCCTAGCTCTGTATAACTTACTGCCGATCTGCAAAGCCAATCAAACCTGCCATTTCCCAAGAATATAACTCAATATGGCCCATTAAGTGAGTGACCTCGCAAGCCTGGAACTGTCGTCCCAAGTTTAATCTGGTGAAAACACAACTGATAGGCGACAGTCCCGAAGGAGGACACGAATGTCTTCAAGACGAAGACTAATGTCCCGACAGTTCCACTGGATGAGACACTACATTGAACCAGAGAAGGACTACTCAGCTGCCTTTATGGTAAAGCCTATGCATGGAAGGCTCCATACATAGCTTCAAGAGTAAGTTTGACTGTCCACGAGGCTAGAAGGGAGTGAATCTGGCAAGTGGCAAGTCGAGTCCCAGGAAGAGGAGCTAAGACCTGACCACTGCAACGATTTATAGGTAGGTAGCTAATCACACACACACACACACACACACACACACACACACACACACACACACACACACACACACACACACACACACACACACACACACATACACACACACACACACACAGATACGATCTTTTCATCCGAATAGCAAGAGGCCAAGAGAAGAATATGATGAGAGAAACAGAGCAATGGTGGACTCACTAGCTGAGGTTGCCAGAAGGGCCCATATGGGAAGGGCAAAGTTACTAGTTGTGGGTGATTTCAATCACAAGGAGATTCACTGGGAAAACCTAGAGCTACATGAGGAACCTGAACATGGAGAGCCATGTTTTTGCCTAACATGTGGTACTGGAAAACCTCACGCATCAATATATCAGGGTCACCACCAGAGAGAGAGTGGAAAGGGTGATCCAGCAGGGCTGGACCTCATATTCACCTTGAGTAGCTCTGACATTGAAGACATTACATATGAAGGGCCTCTCGGAGCTAGTGATCACGTGGTCCTGAACTTCGAATACATTGTAGAGTTAAAAGTGGACAGTGAAGCTGCACAAGAAGGACGGGAGAAGCCAAACAACGAAAGAGGAGGCTACACATGAGAAATGTCCTGCATGAGGTACAGTGGGAAAGAGAACTGGTCCGAAAAACAGTAAATGAATTTATGGAATACGTGACAGAACTCAAGGAGGCAGAGGAAAAGTTCGGTCCCAAGGGCAACAGAAATAATAGGAAGACCAGAGCGAGCCCTTAGTTCACCCGAAGGCGTAGAAAAGCCAAAACTAAGTGCACTAGAGAATGGAAAGTATAGAAGACAAAAAACCCAGGAAAATAAGGAGATTAGCGGAAGAACCCGAAACGAATATGCACAGATAAGGAGGGAGGCCCAGCGGCAATAAGAAAACGACATAGCACTGAAAGTCAAGTCTGACCCAAAGCTGTTGTACAGCCACATCAGGAGAAAAACAACAGCCAAGGACCAGGTAATCAGGCTGAGAAAGGAAGGAGGGAAATTCACAAGAAACGAACGAGAAGTATGTGCAGAGCTCAACATGAGATTTAAGGAAATATTCTCAGTGGAGACAGAAAGGACTCCAGAAAGCCGGAGTGGTGGGGTACATCAATAATACACACAAACTAGAAGAAGGTGAAGAGTCTGCTAAGTGAACTAGATCCCTCATAGGCAGTAGGACAACACAACATCTCTCCGTGAGTCCTGAGAGAGGGAGCAGAGGCACTGTGTACTACTAACAACAATCTATAACTCATCTATCGAAATAGGGCGACTACCTGAGGTAGTCCCAATTTTTAAAAAAAGAAGACAGACACATAGCATTAAACTACAGACCATGGAGAAGATTATCAGAAAAAGAGTGGTGGAGCACTTAGAGAGGAATGAGTTTATCAGTGACAACCAGCATGGATTCAGGGATGGAAAATCCTGTGTCACAAACCTACTGGAGTTCTATGACAAGGTGACAGCAGTAAAACAAGGGAGAGAGAGAGAGAGAGAGCGAGAGGGTGGGTAGACTGCATGTTCTTGGAATGTAAGAAGGCTTTTGACACAGTTCCACACAAGAGATTAGCGCAGAAGCTGGAGGACCAGGAAGGTATAACAGGGAAGGCACTGCAATGGATCAGAGAATACCTGACTGGAAGACTTCAGCGAGTCATGGTATGTGGCGAGGTGTCAGAGTGGGTGCCTGTGACGAGCACAGGTCCTAGGATCTGTGCTGTTTATGGTATATGTGAATGACATGACGGAAGAAACAGACTCAGAAGTGTCCCTGTTTGCAGACGATGTGAAGTTAATAAGGAGAATTCAACCTAAAGAGGATCAGGCTGGACTAAAAGGGATCTGGGCAGGCTGTAGGCCTGGTCCAGAAACTAACTCCGTGAGTTCAACCCCACCAAGTGCAAGGTCATGAAGATGGGGAAGGGCAAAGAAGACCGCAGAGTACAGTCTAGGGGGCCAAAGACTACAAACCTCACTCATGGAAAAGGATCTTTGGGTAAGTATAATACCGAACACATCTCTTGAGGTCCACATCAACCAAATAACTGCTGCCGCATATGGGCGCCAGCAAGCCTAAGAATAGCATTCCAACATCTCAGAAAGAAATTGTTCAGAACCCCTGTACACCGTGTACGTCAGGCCCATACCGGAGTATGCAGCACCACTTTGGAACTCACACCTAGCCAAGCACGTCAGGACATTAGAGAAAGTGCAAACAAAGGCTTGCAACGAGGCTAGTCCCGGAGCTAAGGTGCATGCCCTACGAGGAGAGACAAGAAGTACCAGAGATGGGATACATCAACAAGGGGTCACAATTGGAAGTTGAAGACTCAAATGAGTCACAGGGATGTTAGGAAGTATTTTCTTCAGTCACAGAGTTGTCAGGAAGTGGAATAGTCTGAAAAGGGATGTAGTGGAGGCTGGATCCAAACACAGCTTTAAGAAGAGGTATTATAAAGCTCATGGAGCAGGAAGAGTGACCTAGTAGCGGCCAGTGAAGAGGCGGACCAGGAGCTGTGGCTCGACCTCTGCAACCACAGTTAGGTAGAGTACACACACACACACACACACACACACACTCGTGGAGGAGTCACGCGGTTTGAGCTCGTGTTTTGGTGGTAATTTCTGATGGTGCCATAAGAAATAGAGTGTGGGATATAGGCGTGTGCACGCATAAGAGTGCGTATAATCTCTTAAGCCCCGAAAAAAGGAAATATAAGTGATCACAGAAAAGAAAACAAAGGAAATATTGGCTGAGTGTTTAGTGGGGGCCGTTGGAAGGGTGAACGGTTGTGTCAGGCCTAAATAGTGTTGCCATAATAACGCAGTGGGGTATTTTGAAGAATAAGTGTGACTCAAGACCAGGGAGATAAGAGATATGTATAGATGTGTCAGTAAATACAGTGAGTGAGTGAAAAAATTAGAAGAGCTAGAGACTATAGTGCATACAGGAAGCTAGTGGAAAAATTACCGAGAAGCATCAAACTTCTTCAACTTCTGGGACAGGACAGACCCGCAACGTTACTCCACTGCCAGCTGCAAGTAATATTCACCTAGTTTGAGTTGCATGGGGTCAACAGTACCTGTCTCTAGCTGGAATTGGGGGTCACGCTCCTCGAGCTATCAGAATTAGAATAAGCAGCATTTACTGGCATTCAATAGAATTTAGAGGTAGCGGCATATAGGTGAAGCCTAGTGTATTTATTTTTGAACGTAATTTTAAACGCATAAGACAGCACAGTGGGAACCAAGAGATCGGGTACATACACAATACATATGTAGTACATACTTGGGAAATAAGGACTGTTTACATAAACATATGCACACACACTAGGTGAGAACACCTCTGCTGTTAGGCACTTGAATAGCTGTAGCACACACACACACACACACACACACACACACACACACACACACACACACACACACACACACACACACACACATACACACACACACACATACATACACACACACACATACATACACACACACACACACACACACACACACACACACACACACACACACACATATCCACACACACACACACACACACACACGCACACACACACACACACACACACACACACACACACACACATACAGACACACACACACATACAGGATTTTACACCTTCCTGTGAAGTGACCCTATAACCCTTCCTTTCCCCCCATCTCTCTCCCTCTCCTCTTTTTTTTTTTTTTACACAGGGTTTGACAAGGTTAAGGATCCCTAGCTTTATTGACAGCTATTTACAGGTTAAGGATTCCTAACTTTATTGGCAAGCTAAGAGCTGTTACCTACATCAGCTCATTTGAAAGCATTTTTATTGTTATGAGACATACAAGTAGGGAACAGGATGAAGTTGGAGCCATCTGTGGGCCAGCATTTTCATTTGATCAACTGACTTTATCTCGTTGACATCATTATCCTGTATGAATGTGTCCCATACTCGAGTCATCCTGGGTATGTATGATCTCAGATGGAGTGATGTTCTGGAGAAGGGTACAGCCAGAGTGAAGTTGCTGCTTTCTGCCCTTCTTGTGGCATAAAAGCTTGTTTCACGCTGTCCTTGAAGTGGATCCAAGTGTGGTGTTTTGACAATATTGGCCTTGTACATAACAGTAAGGAAACCCACATCCCTCCTATGTTGAAGGCTCTGCTGAAATGACAGATCTATCCAGCATGGGTCCAGGCGAGAGATGAGACGTCTTGCTCTGTTCTCTACTCTGTCAAGCAGTCGCAGATGAGAGAGGGGGCAGGCAAACCAAGAAAGTGGAGCATACTCAAGGTGCGAGCGTACTTGTGCCTCGTACAGGATCTTGCAACCCCTACTGTCAAGCAGATGGGAGATACGGCGAAGTGCTGTAAGCTTCCTGGCTGCCTTGTTTGCAAGATTTACAACATGGTTCTTCATGGTTAGTTTGGACTCAAATTCTCTCTCTCTCTCTCTCTCTCTCTCTCTCTCTCTCTCTCTCTCTCTCTCTCTCTCCCTTTCTATCATCCTCTCTCTCTTCCTCTCTCTCTTCCTCTCTCTCTTCCTCTCTCTCTTCCTCTCTCTCTTCCTCTCTCTCTTCCTCTCACTCTTTCTCTCTTCCTCTCTTTCTCCCTCTCCCTCTCTCTCTTCCTCTCTTACTCTCTCTCTTCCTCTTCTTTTCTCTCTCTCTCTCTTCCCTTGTCACTCCCCCCTCTCTCTTACCTTTTCCCTCTCTCTCACTTTCTCCCACTTTTTCCCTTCTTTTCCCCTCCTTCTAGGCTCCCCTTCTCTCTCTCCCTATCTCTCACTCTCTCCCCCTTTTTCTTTTTCTCTTTCTCTCTCTCTTTCACTAAAAAAAAAAAAAAAAAAAAAAAAAAAAAAAAACAAAAAAAAAAAATGGTTGGGACTCGCAGGAATCAGGGATCAGATGACAATGGTACTGGTAGGGAGGAATGGATGGAGGAACAGTGGAAAAAGATAGAGCAAGAATGGGAGAGAAAATTAGGAGAGCTTTCTGAAAAAATGGAGAAAGAGCTTTCTGAAAAAATGGAGAAAGAGCTCTCTGTGAAATGGGAAAAGAGGTTGGAGAAGGAGACGAAGAAGTGGGAGGCACAAGTCGAAACTGCAGTAGCCAGGGTAAAGGTCCTAGAATTTGAGGTAAATAGGCTGAAGCAAGTCTCAGGGGTAGTGATCAGAGAAGACACACCATACGAAGATGAGAGGCTGAACAGGAAGGAGATATGAATTATGCTAAGGTCATATCAGCCTGCAAAGAAGGGCCAGGGAGTGGAAGGGAAGAGCAGATGGGTGCAGATGGAGAGGGAGATAGGTCGAATGCTGAGGCACAACCATGCTACCAAGAGCCACTGGAAAAATCAAGGGAGAAAATGACCACATACAGACAGGAACCAGAGTCACACAGGGAGAGGCAATGGGAGGAGGAAAGGGCAAAATCAGTGATTATCCATGGGCTTCGGGAGAGAGAAGAAAGGACACACACTGAAAGATGGCAGGAAAAAAGAAAGGAGATTGAGAAAATCATCACGGAAATAGGGGGAGAAGATATGGATGGGATTGTAAATTTTCAGAGAATAGGGGGGTACTTGAAGGGGAGAAACTGACCGATCAAGCTGATTCTCAGGACAGAAACAGTGTGGAACAGGATCCTCCAAGAGAAACCACGGTTGAAAAGCTCGGAAGAGTACAAGAAGGTGTTCCTAGACAGAGACAGAACACAAACAGAGAGACAGCAGCTGAGGGAGAGGACAAAAAAGCGAAAGGAGCTAGGAAAGGAGACGAGGATGGAACCAGCAGAGGTCAGTCAGAGCAGAACAGAGCAGCAAGGGCAAGCACACACACAACCATCCTCAGAACCCCACAACCTATCACACCATCCCAACACACAATACAATCCATACCCACAGCTTCAACCCAACCCCCAACCATAGAATCCCACAGTATGCTACCAGGTCTCCCACCCCCACAGGCCCCACAAACCACAGTGTTGGAAAGGAAACTGAAGGTATGGTACACAAATGCTGATGGAATAACAAACAAGTGGGAGGAGTGGCACGAAAGAGTCAAAGAAGCATCACCAGACATCATAGTGATCACAGAAACCAAGCTTACAGGTATGATAACAGATGCCATCTTTCCAGCGGGATACCAGATCCTGAGAAAAGACAGAAGGAACAGGGGGGGTGGAGGAGTGGCATTGCTGATCAAAAATCGCTGGAATTTTGATGAGCTGGAGAGAGGAGACAGCGGAGAAGAAAGTGATTACATAGCGGGAACGCTTCACTCTGGTGGTCCCAAGTTGATAATTGCAGTGATATATAACCCACCACAGAGCAGCAGGAGGCCAAGGCATGAGTATGATGAGAGTAATAGAGCGATGGCTGACACACTGGCTGCAGTGGCGAGAAGAGCTCATGCATGCAGGGCAAAGCTCCTGATCATGGGCGACTTTAACCAAAAGGAGATCGAATGGGAGAACTTGGAGCCACATGGGGGCCAAGATACATGGAGGGCTAAGATGATGGAGGTGGTACTGGAAAACTTCATGTACCAACACGTAAGGGACACTACAAGAGAGAGAGGAGAGGATGAACCAGCAAGACTGGACTTAGTATTCACCTTGAGTAGTGCAGATATTGAGGACATCACATATGAAAGACCCCTTGGGGCAAGCGATCATGTGGTTTTGAGCTTCGAATACACAGTAGAGCTACAAGTTGAGGGAGAAGCAGGAAGGCCAGGACAAATGAAACCAAACAACAGGAAAGGGGACTACACAGGAATGAGGAACTTCCTGAATGAGGTTCAGTGGGACAGAGAACTGGCAGGGAAGCCAGTTAATGAGATGATGGAATATGTAGCAACAATGTGCAAGGAGGCTGAGGAGAGGTTTGTACCCAAGGGTAACAGGAATAATGAAAAAGCCAGGAAGAGCCCATGGTTCACCCAAAGATGCAAGGAGGCAAAAACCAAGTGTGCTAGGGAATGGAAGAAATATAGAAGGCAAAGGACCCAGGAGAATAAGGAGAGCAGTCGTAGAGCCAGAAACGAATATGCACAGACAAGAAGGGAGGCCCAACGTCAATATGAAAACGACATAGCAGCAAAAGCCAAATCTGACCCGAAGCTGTTATTCAGCCACATCAGGAAGAAAACAACCGTCAAGGACCAGGTAATCAGGCTAAGGAAGGAAGGAGGAGAGACAACAAGAAATGACCGTGAAGTATGTGAGGAACTCAACAAGAGATTCAAAGAAGTGTTCACAGAGGAGACAGAAGGGGCTCCAGAAAGACGGAGAGGTGGGGTACATCACCATGTGGTGGACACAGTACACACAACCGAGGAAGAAGTGAAGAGGCTTCTGAGTGAGCTAGATACCTCAAAGGCAATGGGGCCAGATAACATCTCTCCATGGGTCCTGAGAGAGGGAGCAGAGGCGCTATGTGTACCCCTAACAACAATATTCAATACATCTATCGAAACAGGGAGATTGCCTGAGGCATGGAAGACAGCAAATGTAGTCCCAATCTTTAAAAAAGGAGACAGACATGAAGCACTAAACTACAGACCAGTGTCACTGACATGTATAGCATGCAAAATCATGGAAAAGATTGTCAGGAGAAGAATGGTGGAACATCTAGAAAGGAATGATCTCATCACAAGCAGCCAACATGGTTTCAGAGACAGGAATTCCTGTGTCACAAACCTACTGGAGTTCTATGACATGGTGACAGCAGTAAGACAAGAGAGAGAGGGGTGGGTGGATTGCATTTTCTTGGACTGCATGAAGGCGTTTGACACAGTACCACACAAGAGATTAGTACAAAAACTGTAGGACCAAGCAGGGATAACAGGGAAGGTACTACAATGGATCAGGAAATACTCGTCAGGAAGACAGCAGCGAGTAATGGTACGTGGCGAGGTGTCAGAGTGGGCACCTGTGACCAGCGGGGTCCCACAGGGGTCAGTCCTAGGACCAGTGCTGTTTCTGGTATTTGTGAACGACATGACGGAAGGAATAAACTCCGAGGTGTCCCTGTTTGCAGATGACGTGAAGTTGATGAGAAGAGTTCATTCGATCGAAGACCAGGCAGAAATACAAAGGGATCTGGACAGGCTGCAGACCTGGTCCAGCAACTGGCTCCTGGAGTTCAATCCCACCAAGTGCAAAGTCATGAGGATTTGGGAAGGGCAAAGAAGACCACAGACGGAGTACAGTCTAGGGGGCCAGAGACTACAAACATCACTCAAGGAAAAAGATCTTAGGGTGAGTATAACACCAGGCACATCTCCTGAAGCGCACATCAACCAAATAACTGCCGCAGCATATGGGCGCCTGGCAAACCTCAGAACAGCATTCCGACATCTTAATAAGGAATCGTTCAGGACCCTGTACACCGTGTACATTAGGCCCATATTGGAGTATGCGGCACCAGTTTGGAACCCACACCTAGCCAAGCATGTAAAGAAACTAGAGAAAGTGCAAAGGTTTGCAACAAGACTAGTCCCAGAGTTAAGAGGTATGTCCTATGAGGAGAGGTTAAGGGAAATCAACCTGACGACACTGGAGGACAGGAGAGATAGGGGGGACATGATAACGACTTACAAAATACTGAGAGGAATTGACAAGGTGGACAAAGACAGGATGTTCCAGAGACTGGACACAGCAACACGGGGACACAGTTGGAAGCTGAAGACACAGATGAATCAAAGGGATGTTAGGAAGTATTTCTTCAGCCACAGAGTAGTCACGAAGTGGAATAGTTTGGGAAGCGATGTAGTGGAGGCAGGATCCATACATAGCTTTAAGCAGAGGTACGATAAAGCTCATGGTTCAGGGAGAGTGACCTAGTAGCGACCAGTGAAGAGGCGGGGCCAGGAGCTTGGACTCGACCCCTGCAACCTCAACTAGGTGAGTACACACACACACACACACACACACACCACTACGCCGACACACCACCACGCTCACACACCACCACGCCCAAACACCACCACGCCCACACACCACCACGCCCACACACCACCACGCCCACAATACCAAGCTTTTAACTGGCTAATAATTAGGAAAACGAACACAATCTTAAATTCCAACTTTCTGTTTTAATTACAATATTATTTTTCGGTGATCAGCTTATTTCCATATATATGACTTTTCTACAGCTGTCGTGTGTGTGTGTGTGTGTGTGTGTGTGTGTACTCACCTAGTTGTACTCAACTAGTTGAGGTTGCGGGGTTCGAGTCCGAGCTCCTGGCCCCGCCTCTTCACTGATCGCTACTAGGTCACTCTCTCTGAACCGTGAGCTTTATCATACCTCTGCTTAAAGCTATGTATGGATCCTGCCTCCACTACATCGCTTCCCAAACTATTCCACTTACTGACTACTCTGTGGCTGAAGAAATACTTCCTAACATCCCTGTGATTCATCTGTGTCTTCAACTTCCAACTGTGTCCCCTTGCTACTGTGTCCAATCTCTGGAACATCCTGTCTTTGTCCACCTTGTCAATTCCTCTCAGTATTTTGTATGTCGTTATCATGTCCCCTCTATCTCTCCTGTCCTCCAGTGTCGTCAGGTTGATTTCCCTTAACCTCTCCTCGTAGGACATACCTCTTAGCTCTGGGACTAGTCTTGTTGCAAACCTTTGCACTTTCTCTAGTTTCTTTACGTGCTTGGCTAGGTGTGGGTTCCAAACTGGTGCCGCATACTCCAATATGGGCCTAACGTACACGGTGTACAGGGTCCTGAACGATTCCTTATTTAGATGTCGGAATGCTGTTCTCAGGTTTGCTAGGCGCCCATATTCTGCAGCAGTTATTTGACTGATGTGCGCTTCAGGAGATGTGCCTGGTGTTATACTCACCCCAAGATCTTTTTCCTTGAGTGAGGTTTGTAGTCTCTGGCCCCCTAGACTGTACTCCGTCTGCGGTCTTCTTTGCCCTTCCCCAATCTTCATGACTTTGCACTTGGTGGGATTGAACTCCAGGAGCCAATTGCTGGACCAGGTCTGCAGCCTGTCCAGATCCCTTTGTAGTTCTGCCTGGTCTTCGATCGAGTGAATTCTTCTCATCAACTTCACGTCATCTGAAAACAGGGACACCTCAGAGTCTATTCCTTCCGTCATGTCGTTCACAAATACCAGAAACAGCACTGGTCCTAGGACTGACCCCTGTGGGACCCCGCTGGTCACAGTTGCCCACTCTGACACCTCGCCACGTACCATGACTCGCTGTTGTCTTCCTGACAAGTATTCCCTGATCCATTGTAGTGCCTTCCCTGTTATCCCTCCTTGGTCCTCCAGTTTTTGCACCAATCTCTTGTGTGGAACTGTGTCAAACGCCTACTTGCAATCCAAGAATATGCAATCCACCCACCCCTCTCTCTCTTGTCTTACTGCTGTCACCATGTCATAGAACTCCAGTAGGTTTGTGACACGGGATTTCCCGTCCCTGAAACCATGTTTGCTGCTGTTGATGAGATTATTCCTTTCTAGGTGTTCCACATCTCTTCTCCTGATAATCTTCTCCATGATTTTGCATACTATACATGTCAGTGACACTGTAGTTTAATGCTTCATGTCTGTCTCCTTTTTTAAAGATTGGGACTACATTTGCTGTCTTCCATGCCTCAGGCAATCTCCCTGTTTCGATAGATGTATTGAATATTGTTGTTAGGGGTACACATAGCGCCTCTGCTCCCTCTCTCATTACCCATGGGGAGATGTTATCTGGCCCCATTGCCTTTGAGGTATCTAGCTCACTCAGAAGCCTCTTCATTTCTTCCTCGGTTGTGTGCACTGTGTCCAGCACATGGTGGTGTACCCCACCTCTCTGTCTTTCTGGAGCCCCTTCTGTCTCCTCTGTGAACACTTCTTTGAATCTCTTGTTGAGTTCCTCACATACTTCACGGTCATTTCTTGTTGTCTCTCCTCCTTCCTTCCTTAGCCTGATTACCTGGTCCTTGACTGTTGTTTTCCTCCTGATGTGGCTGTATAACAGCTTCGGGTCAGATTTGGCTTTCGCTGCTATGTCATTTTCATATTGTCTTTGGGCCTCCCTTCTTATCTGTGCATATTCGTTTCTGGCTCTACGACTGCTCTCCTTATTCTCCTGGGTCATTTGCCTTCTATATTTCTTCCATTCCCTAGCACACTTGGTTTTTGCCTCCCTGCACCTTTGGGTAAACCATGGGCTCATCCTGGCTTTTTCATTATTCCTGTTACCCTTGGGTACAAACCTCTCCTCAGCCTCCTTGCATTTTGTTGCTACATATTCCATCATCTCATTAACTGGCTTCCCTGCCAGTTCTCTGTCCCACTGAACCTCGTTCAGGAAGTTCCTCATTCCTGTGTAGTCCCCTTTCTTGTAGTTTGGCTTCATTCGTCCTGGCCTTCCTGCTTCTCCCTCCACTTGTAGCTCTACTGTGTATTTGAAGCTTAAAACCACATGGTCACTGGCCCCAAGGGGTCTTTCATATATGATGTCCTCGATATCTGCACTACTCAAGGTAAATACTAAGTCTAGCCTTGCTGGTTCATCCTCTCCTCTCTCTTTTGTAGTGTCCCGTACGTGTTGGTACATGAAGTTTTCCAGTACCACCTCCATCATCTTAGCCCTCCATGTATCTTGGCCCCCATGTGGGTCCAAGTTCTCCCAATCGATCTCCTTGTGGTTAAAGTCACCCATGATCAGGAGCTTTGCCCTGCATGCATGAGCTCTTCTGGCCACTCTAGCCAGTGTGTCAACCATCGCTCTATTGCTCTCGTCGTACTCTTGTCTTGGCCTCCTGCTGTTCTGTGGTGGGTTATACATCACTGTTATTACCACCTTGGGACCTCCAGAATGAAGCGTTCCCGCTATGTAATCACTTTCTTCTCCGCTGTCTCCTCTCTCCAGCTCATCAAAATTCCATCGGTGTTTGATCAACAATGCCACTCCTCCACCCCCTTTGTTCCCTCTGTCTTTCCTCAGGATTTGGTATCCCATTGGAAAGATGGCATCTGTTATCATACCTGTAAGCTTGGTTTCTGTGAGAGCTATGATGTCCGGTGATGCCTCTATGACTCTTTCATGCCACTCCTCCCACTTATTTGTTATACCATCAGCGTTTGTGTACCATATCTTCAGTTTCCTTTCCAACACTGTGGTTTGTGGGGCCTGTGAGGGTGGGAGACCTGGTGGCATACTGTGGGATTCTATAGCTCGGTGTTGGGTGGAGGCTGTGGGTATGGATTGTAGTGTGTGTTGGGATGGTGTGATAGGTTGTATGGTTCTGAGAATAGTTGTGTGTGTGCTTGCCCTTGCTGTTCTGTTCTGCTCTGACTGACCTCTGCTGGTTCCATCCTTGTCTCTTTTCCTAGCTCCTTTCGCTTTTTTGTCCTCTCCCTCAGCTGCTGTCGTTCTGATTTTGTTCTGTCTCTGTCTAGGAACACCCTCTTGTACTCTTCCGAGTATTTCAATCGTGGTTTCTCTTGGAGGATCCTGTTCCTCACTGTTTCCGTCCTGAGAATCAGCTTGATTGGTCGGTTTCTCTCCTTCGAGTACCCCCCTATTCTCTGAAAATTTACAATCTCGTCCATCTCTTCACCTATTTCCGTGATGATTTTCTCATTCTCCTTACTTTCTTCCTGCTGCCTTTCAGTGTGTGTCCTTTCCTCTCTCTCCTGAAGCCCATGGATAAAGACTGATTTTGCCCTTTCCTCCTCCCATTGCCTCACCCTTTGTGACTCTGGATCCTGCCTGTATGTGGTCAGTTTCTCCCTTGATTTTTCCAGTGGCTCTTGATAGCAGGGTTGTGCCTCAGCATTCGACCTATCACCCTCTCCGTCTGCAACAAGCTGTTCTTCCCTTCCACTCCTTGGCTCTTTTTGGCAGGTTGATATGACCTTAGCATAATTCATAATTCCTTCCTTCCTGTTCGGCCTCGCAGCTTCATATGCTGTGTCTTCTCTGGTCACTGCCCCTGTAACTCGCTTCAGCCTATTTATCTCAACTTCTAGGACCCTTATCTTGGCTACTGCAGTTTCGACTTGTGCCTCCCAATTCTTTGTCTCCTCCTCCTACCTCTTTTCCAATTTCACAGAGAGCTCTTTCTCCATTTTTTCAGAAAGCTCTCCTAATTTTCTCTCCCACTCTTGTTCCATCCTTTTCCACTGCTCCTCCATCCACTCCTCCCTACCAGAACCATTCTCATCTGATCCTTGGTTCCTGCGAGTCCCCACCATTTTTTTTTTTTTTTGTGAGAGAAGAGAGAAGGGAAAGGTAGAAGGAGAGAGAGAGGGGAAGAGTGAGAAGGGAAAGGGGGAGAGTGTGAGAGGGGGAAAGAGAGAGAAGGGAAGGGAAGGAGGGGGGGAGAGTGACAAGGGAAAAATGGGGAAGAGATGGAGAGAGAGAGAGAGAGAGAGAGAGAGAGAAGGGAAGGTAGAAAGAGAGAGGGGGATAATGAGAAGGAAAAACGGGAAGAGAGAGTGAGAGTGAGAGAGAAAGAGGGGGGAGAGAGAGTGAAGGGAAGGGTAGAAGAGGGGAGATTGAGAAGGGAAAGTGGGGAAGAGAGAGAGCAAGAGAGAGAGAGAGAGAGAGAGAGAGAGAGAGAGAGAGAGAGAGAGAGAGAGAGAGAGAGAGAGAGAGAGAGAGGGAGGGAGAGAGGGAGAGAGAGAGAGAGAAGGCAAAGAGAGGGGGAGAGAGAGGGGGGAGAGAGGGGGGGAGAGAGAGGGGGAAAGAGGGGGGAGATGGAAGAGCAAGAGAGGAGAGAGAAGGCAAAGAGAGGGGGAGAGAGAGGGGGAGAGAAGGGGAGAGAGGGGAAAAGAGGGGGGAAATGGAAGAGCAAGAGGGGAGAGAGAGGCTAGGGGGAGAGAGAGGGGAGGAGGGGAGAGAGATGGGAAAAGGGAGAGGGGAGAGATAATGGGAGGGGAGAGATGTTAGAGGGGGAGAGATATGTGTGTGTGTGTGTGTGTGTGTGTGTGTGTACTCACCTAGTTGTACTCACCTAGTTGAGGTTGCAGGGGTCGAGTCCAAGCTCCTGGCCCCGCCTCTTCACTGGTCGCTACTAGGTCACTCTCCCTGAACCATAAGCTTTATCGTACCTCTGCTTAAAGCTATGTATGGATCCTGACTCCACTACATCGCTTCCCAAACTATTCCACTTCCTGACTACTCTGTGGTTGAAGAAATACTTCCTAACATCCCTTTGATTCATCTGTGTCTTCAACTTCCAACTGTGTCCCCTTGTTACTGTGTCCAGTCTCTGGAACATCCTGTCTTTGTCCACCTTGTCAATTCCTCTCAGTATTTTGTAAGTCGTTATCATGTCCCCCCTATCTCTCCTGTCCTCCAGTGTCGTCAGGTTGATTTCCCTTAACCTCTCCTCATAGGACATACCTCTTAGCTCTGGGACTAGTCTTGTTGCAAACCTTTGCACTTTCTCTAGTTTCTTTACATGCTTGGCTAGGTGTGGGTTCCAAACTGGTGCCGCATACTCCAATATGGGCCTAATGTACACGGTGTACAGGGTCCTGAACGATTCCTTGTTAAGATGTCGGAATGCTGTTCTGAGGTTTGCCAGGCGCCCATATGCTGCAGCAGTTATTCGGTTGATGTGCGCTTCAGGAGATGTGCCTGGTGTTATACTCACCCTAAGATCTTTTTCCTTGAGTGATGTTTGTAGTCTCTGACCCCCTAGACTGTACTGTGTGTGTGTGTGTGTGTGTGTGAGTGTGTGTGTGTGTGTGTGTGTGTGTATGTGTGTGTGTGTGTGTGTGTGTGTGTGTGTGTGTGTGTGTGTGTGTGTGTGTGTGTGTGTGTGTGTGTGTGGGTGTCTGTCTGTCTGTCTGTGTACTCACCTATATGTGGCTGCAGTGACTGAGTCTCAGCTCCTGACCCCTGCCTTTTTCCTGGGGTATGTGCAGAACGAGAGAGCGCGCGCGAGCAAGAGAGAGAAAGCGAGATAGACTAAGAGCGAGTGAAAGCGAGAGCGAGATATTTAGATTGTGCCGTTGTAGATTTTAGATTTTGCCGCTGAAGCCTCTAGTTTATTGCGCTCCTCATATCCATCCCGTGGAAGGTAGCACAAGAATTTATGGATACGCAAAAGGCCTAGGACCTAGGCCCCAAAAGGAAATTTGGGGACTAGGAAATTTGATAAATTAGACACATGTGCAACTCTTGGGTATCTTTATATCCTCAATAAAGATACCCAAGAGTTGCACATGTGTCTAATTTATCAACATGTCGGTTCTCTGAACCATTCATCTACAAACTAGGAAATTTATTTAAAATGTCTAGTATCTTATTTTCATTACTATGATATCTTGTCATATCACACAGGTTATTATTTTGTCTCTATATTCGTCAATAAGTGGACAATTAAGCATAATGTTCAAGATGGCTGCCATACAGCTGACCATATACTTGGTTTGATCATCTGTGTGTCTGCTAACTTGCCAAGTTTATGTTATCATTGTGGATTATAGAGCAACTGAGACTTCTAATTTCAATCCTATAACATTGTTTCATTATTTACTTCCTTCTAATATTATTCCTAATTCTAGCCACAGATACACCAACGTTATATTCTATATTTTTCTTCATGGTATTTGCTTAGCTAAAGTGTAAGCTTTATCAAGGCGTAATAAAACATGTGATGGAATCCGTAACAATTGTAAATTAATTTCTTTTCCTGTATTTTTACTATAGTATCTATATCTGGATTCTTCACTGAGATTGTTGTTATAGTCATTGAGTCAAGAGCCTTTAGTGATGACATAGAATCAGTAATAATCAGAGACAAGCTCCATTATGATAGCAAAAATTCAGTTTACAGTGTAGACGCCCAGTTGTTAATTCTTATGCCTAACACGTAGTTCTTATTGTTCTTAACTAGGGAGAGCCAGAGATGGTATAAAACACCCATACAATGGATGCACACAAATACAGTATAATGCGATCCTTTATTAACGTTTCACCCCTCCCGTCCTCCCCCCCACACACAGTACATCTCATGAAGCGCACATCAACCAAATAACTGCTGCATCATTACAGAGTGTACCACTAGAACACCTAGCATGGCTAGGCATTTCGGGCAGACTTAGTTTAATTCTTAAATCTTTTTAAAATATTACAAATTATGAGGTAAGTTGGTATTATGGCTAAGTGACTAAATACTAGTTTGTGAGTTTAGCAATGTGAATGCTTTTGTTTTGGCACTATACATAGTTTCAGTATTGGAGTATCACAGGATTGACTATTATTTTATTTTGAGATTGAGATTGATATTTCTGTTTATGGTCAAATGGGTGAGTGAGTGTAAGTGTGAACCACCAGGTGGTATTCGTGTAGTTAGTTGACAGGGTGTATCAGGGAGATAAGATGTTTTCTGATGGTAGTTTTGAAGGTAATGAATGTGTCTGCAGTTTTAGAGTTTTCAGGTAGGGTGTTCCAGATTTTAGGACCTTTGACATACATTGAATTTTTGTAAAGGTTTAGTTGGACACGGGGAATGTCATAGAGATGTTTGTGTCTGGTGTTATGCCTGTGGGTTCTGTCACAACTATCAAGAAAGCGTTTTAGGTCAAGGTTAATATTAGAGTTTAAGGCCCTGTAGATGTAGATTGCACAGTAGTAAGTGTGGATGTACTGAACAGGGAGTAAGTTTAGATCTATGAAGAGTGAGGGGGGGGTGTTGCCAGGGATGGGATTTAGTGATTATTCTTACGGCTGCTTTTTGTTGGGTTATTATTGGCTTTAGGTGTGTTGCTGCAGTTGATCCCCAAGCACAGATAGCATAGGTGAGGTATGGATAAATAAGTGAGTGGTATAGTGTGAGAAGGGCATTTTGCGGCACGTAGTATCGTATCTTGGAGAGGATCCCAACCGTTTTGGATACTTTTTTGGTTATATGTTGGATATGGGTGCTGAAGTTCAGGTTGTTGTCGAGGTATAGGCCTAGGAATTTGCCCTCATTATGCCTGGTAATTAGAGTGTTGTCGATCTTAATGTTAATTTGCGCATCTCCTGCTCTGCTACCAAACATAATATAGTAGGTTTTGTCAGTGTTAAGCGTAAGTTTATTGGCTGTCATCCAAGTCGATATTTTGATCAGCTCCTCATTAACAATGGTGTTGAGGGTGGCAAGATTAGGGTGAGAGATGACATAAGTCGTGTTGTCAGCAAAGAGAATGGGTTTCAGGTGTTGAGATACGTTTGGAAGATCATTGATGTATATGAGGAAGAGCAGGGGACCAAGGACACTTCCCTGCGGAACTCCAGTATCAAGTGGCCGCGTTGATGAGGCTGTGTCTTTAATGGTGACATACTGATACCTATTAGTAAGGTAGGATTTGAAATATGCAAGCACATGGCCTCTTGTACCATAATGGTCAAGTTTGTGGAGTAGGATGCCGTTGTCTACTGTGTCAAACGCTTTTCTTAGGTCAATAAAAATTCCTAGCGGATATTCCTTATTTTCCAATGCTGTGTAAAGCAGATCTAGCATTTTTATGATTGCATCATTAGTGCTTTCATTTTTCCTGAATCCAAATTGGCAGGGGTTGAGTGTGTTTTGTGCCGTTATAAATGAATATAGTCTCCTGTGCACGAGTTTCTCAAAGATTTTGGATAGCAATGGTAAGTTTGATATTGGCCTATAGTTGTTTAAGTCTGTAGGGTCACCACCTTTATGTATTGGTGTAACCCTTGCCGTCTTGAGTAGTTTCGGGAAGGTGCTAGTTTCAAGTGACTTGTTAAAAAGTAATGAGATAGCATGCGAGAGGACATGGGCCGCTCTCTTGTACAATAATGGTGGGACATGAGACAGATTCCCTGAGTTATTTTTAAGTGACTTTATAATCTCGGTGATTTCTGTGGGCTCAGTTGGAGCAAGATAGAAGGAATTTGGGAAATTCCCATCTAGGTAGTCCCCGGCATGGGCATTGGTACATGGGATTTTATTGGCGAGATTAGAACCTATGGTTGAGAAGAAGTCGTTTATCTTGTTAGCTGTGTCAGTGGGATGCAGTGGTGTTTCATTAGGTTCAGTTAGGACAATATTCTTGGTTTTTTTCAGTTTGTGGGTCCCTAGAATCTGAGAGTGTTTTCCAGGTCTTTTTTATATCCCCTCTTGTGTCAGTGAATCTACTGGAGTAGTTTAATTGTTTGGCTTTCTTTATTACTTTGGTGAGAACTGATGAATAGTGTTTAAGAATATCTTTGTGTATTAAGCCCTGTCTATATTGCTTTTCATATTGGTGTTTCTTATCAATGGATTTCAGAATGGTGCTGGTTAGCCATGGGCAACCAAACCGTTTGTTTGTGACCTGTTTCGTTTTTATAGGACAATGTTTGTTGTATAGTCTAAGTAATTTGTTAAGAAAAATGTCTGTCCAGTCATCAATACCATTGACCTTGGAGAATTGTGTAGGCCAGTCAACAGTCTCTAGGTCAGCTGTGAACTTCCTTATCGAGGCCTCGTCATGGAGTCTAAATGAAACTTTGTTGTATTCAAGTGGTGGTTTACTAACGTTTGTCAAGAGGAAGGTAGGGTAGTGGTCTGTAGTGCTATCTGTGATTATCCCTGATTTAAGGGGGGCTAGTATATTGGTCCATATGTGGTCTATTATGGTTGCACTTGTCTCAGTCAGCCTGGTTGGTTTAGTTATTGTTGGTATGAGAACTGTGTTGTTCATATTGTTGATGAAATCAGTTACAGGCTGATCATCTAGTAAGCCAAGGTTGATGTTGAAGTCTCCAGCTAAGAGAAGGTGGTGCTTATTCATTTGTCTGTTTGTTATTAGTGCCTTTAATTTCTCACTGAAATTTGGGATGTTTGTGTGAGGTATCCGGTAAATGGCACCGATTGTTATAGGCGTCTTAAGGTTTTTTACAGTAAAATTAGCAAAAATGTATTCTCCATATTCATCACTAAAGCAAGTGGTGCTAATACAAGATAATTGGTTAGAGTAATAGACTGCAATACCACCCCCAACTTGGTATGGTCTGCAGTTGTGGATTGCTGTGTATCCTGGTAGAGGGTAGATATCTATTATGTCCTGCTTAAGCATGGTCTCAGTAAGAATAATGCAGGAGAAGGGTGTCTTTAGTGATTCAAGGAGTGCCAGGAGGTCATCATAGTGTTTGCTTAAGGACCTGATGTTGTAGTTAAGTACTGATAAACTTTTATCATTGTTTAGGATAGTGTTGGCTTGTGATGCTGTGTAGTAAAGGCAGTTACTTTCCAATAGGTTTTGAATGTGTGTCAGATTATGTAGGTTTAGATCAGGGTCAATGTGATCAATCATCTTCTAGGTTTAAATTATGGTTATTTATATCCTGAGTTGTGTGTTGAGTTTTAGTACTGATATCTGTAGTGGTGGGAAGTTTGGACAAGTATATAGCTATAGCATTTTGGTCATGTAGAGTATAGTCACTAATACACATAATGGAGTTGGTGTTGTCTATGTGTTGTGCTGGAATGAGCTAAAGTACAACTAGGTTTAATCTAATAATATAAAAATACAAATTAAAAATAGCACCAGACTCTCACTAGTAATTACACTATGGTCTAATATAATGACTTTGGTACTGACTATGTATTGAGCTAGAATGAGCTATAGTACAACTAGGTTTAATCTAATAATATAAAAATACAAATTAAAAATAGCACCAGGCTCTCACTAGTAATTACACTATGGTCTAATATAATGACTTTGGTATTGACTATGTATTGAGCTAGAATGAGCTATAGTACAACTGAGTTTAATCTAATGATATAAAAAAGGCACAAGACTCTCAGTTGTAACTGCACTAAGGTGTTATATAAGTTGTTTACAAGAATTAGAGTATAACTAGATTTAAATTGACAAGATAAAATATACAAGTTAAGGTAGCAAAAGAATAAAAAAAGTAGAAAAAAAAATATATATGAGGTAGTTGGTACTAGTTAGCAAAAGATAGTTAAGGGCCTTGAACAATAATATAATTGAAATATACACTAATTGCACACACAATATAGTCACTAAGATATGAAAACAATCTTAGAATAGGACTTATAATATAAACTTATAATATAAAAATACAAATTAAAATGGTACTTGCAATTGCACTAGAGTCTGGTATAGGTTGTTGACAAGATCAAGAGTATAACTAGATTTAAATTGACAAAATAAAATTCACAAATTAGAGTACGAAAGAATAATAAGTAAAAAATAACAATGGCAATGTCTTGGTTATAATATGATAGTAAGATGGTAGACAGGTACACAGGTAGACAGGTACACAGGTACACAGGTACACAGGTACACAGGTACAAAGGATAATATAAAGGTTGGAGTTGAATATACAAACTTGAAAATTTGGCAACAAAATGTTATGGGAAGTATAAAATAATGATTAATGTACAAAAGTAAAATTGACTGGTAGTAAATATGGTGTTTAATAAAATTTTAGTAAGTAATAATGATTACAAAAAAAGTGAAAAAGTAATGTTTATTTCATTCAATATTGCACTGGTAGTTATACTAGAGGTTATTTGGCAGTACAAGGTAATTAAGAGTACTCTAAGATAGTAAATGTGGTATTAAAACAGGTTATGGTAATTAGACAAGTAATGGTTATTAAATGTCAAAAATGTTAAGAGTAAATTGAAATTATAGTAAAAATGGTAATTATTAATTTTAGTAAGTAATATCAGTTGATAGTATTTAAAAAAAATATGAGGTAGTAATATGGACAGAGAAAGTATCAATTCAGCTAATGTTTAAGCAAACAATAGTAAATAAGAAAATTAGATAAGGTGACTTATGCTTACTAATAAAATCACAAAATGAGGTAGTTGATTATTTAATTACTAAGAGATTGTACTACGAAATTTGAACAATAATGAAGCAAAACATACACTACACTACGAATTAGAGAAAGTGCAAGGGTATGCAACGAGACTAGTCCTGGAGTTAAAGGACGTGTCCCACGAGGAGAGGTTAAAGGAAATCGACCTGACAACACTAGAGGACAGGAGGGATAGGGGAGGACATAATAATATATAAAATATTGAGAGAAATAGACAATGTGGACAGAGACAGGCTGTTCCAGAGATGGGACACAGCAACAAGGCGTCACAATTGGAAGCTGAAGACTTAGATGAGTAACAGGGACGTTAGGAAGCATTTCTTCAGTCATAAAGTTATCAGGAAGTGGAATAGCCTGGAGAGTGATGTAGTGGAGGCAGGATCCATACATAGCTTTAAGAAGAGGTATGATAAAGCTCACGGAGCAGGGAGAGAGTGACCTAATAGCAACCAGTGAAGAGACAGGGCCAGGAGCTATGAATCGACCCCTGCAGCCACAATCAGGTGAGTACACACACACACACACACACACACACACACATACACACACACACACACACACACACACACACACACACACACACACACACACACACACACACACACACACACACACACACACACACACACACACACACACACACACACACACAATCTTTACTCAGATGTCTAAACGCCAGTCTCAGGTTTGCCAATCTCCCATATGCTGCAGCAGTTAATTGACTGATGTGTGCCTCAGGGGACATGTTCATTATAATGCTTACCCCAAGATTCTTTTCTTTAGGTGACGTTTGCAGCTTTTGATTTCCTAACCTGTACTCCGTCTGCAGTCTTGTGTGTCCTTCCCCAATCTTCATGACCTTACACTTACTGGGTTTAAGCTCCAGGAGCCATTTGTCGGACCAGACTTCTAGTCTGGCCAGATCCCCTAGTAATCTTAACTGATCCTTGCCCGCTTGTTTTCTCCTCGTCAGTTTCACATCATCAGCGAACAGTGACACTTCTGAATCTAATCCTTCCACCATGTCATTCACGTATACAAGAAACATCACCGGACCTAAGACTGACCCTTGTGAAACCCCACTCGACACGTGCGCTCACTCTGACACTTCATTACGTACCAACACTCTTTGTTTCCTTCCTGTCAGGTATTCCCTGATCCATTGCAGTACTTTCCCTATTATTATTGCCTGCTCCTCTAATTTTTGCACCAGTCTCTTGTGTGGTACTGTGTCAAAAGCCTTCTTGCAGTCCAAAGAGATGCAATCTACCCATCCCTCTCTCACCTGTCTTACTTGTTACCTTATCGTAGAACTCAAGTAGGATTTCCCATCCCTGAAGCCTTGCTGATTGTCATGTATGAGCCCAATCTTTTCAATGTGTTCCACCACTCTTCTCCCGATAATCTTTTCCATGACTTTACATATTATACAAGTCAGTGGCACTGGTCTGTAGTTTAATGCTGCCTGTCTGTTTCCTTTCTTAAAAATTGGAACTACATTTAATGTCTTCCACGCCTCAGGCAACTGCCCAGTTCCTCTGCGCCCTCTCTCAGCATCCATGGAGATATGTTATCTGGTCACACCGCCTTTGAGGTATCTAGTTCACTTACCAGTTTCTTCACCTCTACCTTGGTTATGTGAACTGTGTCCAGCACCTGCTAGTGCACCCTACCTCCACGGTTTGCTGGAAGCATTCCTGTCTCTATTGTGAATACTTCTCTAAATCTTTTGTTTAGTTCATCACAGATTTCCTGGTCACTCTTCGTGAGCTTCCCTCCTTCTTTCCTCAGCCTGATTACCTGGTCCTTGACTGTTGTTTTTCTCCTAATGTGACTGTATAACAACTTTAGTTCGGATTTGGCTTTTGATGCTATGTCGTTCTCGTATTGCCTCTGGGCCTCTCTCCTTATCCCTACATATTATTTCTGGTTCTTCTGCTCAACTCCTTGTTTTCTTGGGTTCTTTGCCTTCTATACCTTTTCCATGCTCTAGCACACTTGGCTCTGGTTTCTTTACACCTCGTTCTCATGCTGCTGCATTCTCCACTGTTAACTCTATAAGGTTTAAGGTATTCAAAACTTAGGACATCATCATCACTAGTGCCAAGGGGTCTTTCGTGTGTGATATCCCCTATGTCTGAATTATTCAAGGTGAATATGAGGTCCAGCCTTGCTGCAACATCGTCTTCTCTCTCTCTCTGGTTGTATCCCTAACATGTTGGTGCATGAAGTTCTTCAATACAGTCTCCAACATCTTAGCCCTCCATGTTTCTGGTCCCCTCTGTGGCTCTAAGTTTTCCCAGTACTATAATCATAACTAAGTTCTATTAAGTTTTCCCAGTCATTCTCTGTATGATTGAAATCCCCCATTATAAGTAATTTTGTTTTATCCATATGAGCCCTTCTGGTCACTTCAGCTAGTGTACGCACAATTGCCCTGTTGCTCACATCATACTCTCGTCTTGTCCTCCTGCTGTTCAGTTGTGGGTTATACATCACTGCTATCATCACCTTTGGACCCCCCGTCTGAAGTGTTCCTGCATCTGTTATCATCCCTGTAAGTTTTGTCTCTGTTAGTGATATGATGTCAGGTGATGCATCAATGATTCGTTCTTGCCACTCTTCACTCTTATTTGTTATTCCATCTGCATTAGTGTACCATACCATTAGCTTCCTTTCCATTACTGTATTTTGGGAGATGGAAAAGGAAGGTGAAGGCTGGGAGGGTGGGATTCATGGCGGAATGTTATGGGAGGCTGCTGTGATTGTGAAATTAGTGTTTAGGGGGGTGGTGGCTATGGAGTGTGGTTTGTTTCTGGTTATTGTGCTTGGTTGATATGTGGTGATGGGCTGAGGGGTTTCTGTAAGCATTTGTGTTTGATGTTCCCCCCAAAGGCTGAGCTTTCCTGTCTATTGTTGCCTGTTCTGTCTCTCTTTCCTTCCACTGGTTTCGTCTTTCTCTCACTTTCAGCTGCTCCCTTTCCTGTCGTGTTCTGTCTCGATTGAAGTACACTTGTTGATAATCTGGAGAGTCCTTTAACAGTGGCTTCTATTATAGTATCCTGTTCTGTACCATGTCTGTCTCGAATGTCAATTTGATTGGGCGACTTTTTTCCCTCCAATACCCCCCAAGTCTGTGAAAATTTTCTACCTGAGACATGTCCTTTTCTCCTGTTATTGCAATGATGTTCTTAATCTCTGTTTCCTCCCAATGCTTTCTTTCATCATAGGTTTTCCCTTCAGCCTCCTGAAGCCCATGAATAATTATTGACCTCT
>NC_091300.1:37964726-37972226 GCF_038502225.1 Cherax quadricarinatus | reverse complement strand
TCTGCGGTCTTCTTTGCCCCTCCCCAATCTTCATGACTTTGCATTTGGCTGGATTGAATTCGAGGAGCCAGTTACTGGACCACATGTCCAGCCTCTCCAGGTCTCTTTGCAGTCCTGCCTCATCCTCGTCCGATTTAATTCTTCTCATCAACTTCACGTCATCTGCGAACAGGGACACTTCAGAGTCTATTCCTTCCATCATGTCGTTCACATATATCAAAAATAGCACTGGTCCTAGAACTGACCCCTGTGGGACCCCGCTCGTAACAGGCGCCCACTGTGATACCTCTTCACGTACCATGACTCGTTGCTGCCTCCCTGTCAGGTATTCCCTTATCCATTGCAGTGCCCTTCCTTTTATGTGTGCCTGATCCTCCAGCTTCTGCACTAATCTCTTGTGGGGAACTGTGTCAAAGGCCTTCCTGCAGTCTAGGAAAACGCAATCTACCCAACCCTCTCTCTCGTGTCTTACTTCTGTTACCTTGTCATAAAACTCCAGGAGGTTTGTGATACAAGATTTGCCTTCCATGAACCCATGCTGGTTTTCATTTATAATCTTGTTCCTTTCCAGGTGTTCGACCACTCTCCTCCTGATAATCTTCTCCATGACTTTGCACACAATACATGTCAGAGACACAGGTCTGTAGTTTAGTGCCTCGTTTCTGTTTCCTTTCTTAAATATGGGGACTACATTAGCTGTCTTCCATTTCTCAGGTAGTTGCCCAGTTTCAAGGGATGTGTTGAAGATTGTGGTTAGAGGCACACACAGCATCTCTGCTCCTTCTCTAAGGACCCATGGGGAGATGTTGTCCGGTCCCATCGCCTTTGAGGTGTCAAGGTCACTTAAGAGCTTCTTCACCTCCTCCTCAGTTGTTCGTATGTCATCCAACACTTGTTGGTATATTCCCTCTTGATGTTCCCTTCTGTGCTGTCTTCCCACAGCCCTTCCTGTCTCTACTGTAAAAACTTCCTTAAATCTCCTGTTCAGCTCCTCACATACCTCCTGATCATTTCTTGTGAGTTCTCCACCTTCTGTCCTTAATCTGATCACCTGGTCTTTAACTGTTGTCTTCCTCCTGATGTGGCTATACAACAGTTTCGGGTCAGTCTTGATTCTCGATGCTATGTCATTTTCATACTGTCGCTGGGCCTCCCTCCTTACCTGTGCGTACTCATTCCTGGCTCTGCGACTGATCTCCCTATTTTCGTGTGTTCTCTGCCTTCTGTACTTTTTCCATTCTCTATTGCACTTTGTTTTTGCCTCCTTACACCGTCGGGTAAACCAGGGGCTTGTTCTGGTCTTCCCGTTGTTACTGTTGCCCTTGGGAATGAACCTTTCCACTGCCTCCTTGCATTTTGTTGCTACATATTCCATCATTTCATTTACTGGCTTTCCTGCCAGTTCTCTGTCCCACTGGACCTCCCGCATGAAGTTCTTCAACCCTATGTAGTCCCCTCTTTTATAGTCAGGCTTTTCCCATTCTACTCCTGTTATTCTCTCCACTTGCAGCTCTACTATGTATTCAAAGCACAGAACCACGTGGTCGCTAGCTCCTAGGGGACTCTCATACTTGATATCCTCAATGTCTGAGCTGCCCAGGGTGAACACAAGGTCCAATCTTGCTGGTTCATCCTCCCCTCTCACTCTGGTAGTGTCCTTAACATGTTGGTGCATGAGGTTTTCCAGCACCACGTCCAACATCCTGGCTCTCCATGTTTCGGGACCCCCATGTGGCTCCAGGTTTTCCCAGTCAATCTCCCTGTGGTTGAAATCCCCCATAACCAGCAACTTTGCTCTGCTGGAGTGAGCTCTTCTTGCCACCTCAGCAAGTGTGTCCACCATTGCTCTGTTGCTCTCTTCATATTCCTCTCTTGGCCTCCTGCAGTTCTGTGGTGGATTATACATCACTGCAATGACCACTTTGTGTTCCCCAGACTGAAGTGTACCTGCTATGTAGTCTCTTTCTCCTGTCTCATCTATTCCTTCCATTTTCTCGAATTTCCATCTGTTTTTTACGAGCAGTGCAACCCCACCTCCCCCCCTACCCCTTCTATCTTTCCTCATGATCTGGTATCCTTGTGGGAAGATTGCATCTGTTATTGTCTCCATGAGTTTTGTTTCTGTAACTGCTATGATGTCTGGGGACTTCTCATTGATTCTTTCTTGCCATTCCTCATGTTTATTCGTTAATCCATCTGCATTTGTGTACCAAATCTTCAACTTCTGTTCTGTGTGTGTGTGTGTGTGTGTGTGTGTGTGTGTGTGTGTGTGTGTGTGTGTGTGCATGACGGGTTGGCTACAGGAGTGCATGAATTGAGTAACAGGTGTGTATGGAGAGTGGGCTACGTGTGAGTGTGACTGGTGAGCTATATATGTCTGGCAGAGACGCTGCATGCTTCACATCTGCCTCTCACACCATCAAAACAACTACAAAAAAATTGTCTCTTGCAATGTTTGTGTCAGCAGATGAGTGAGGTGAGTGACGGTCCATCACCTGACAGACACCGTCACTCCGACGGTGATGAAAAAGGAGGTTGTATCAGCACACAGCTAATGGTGAATGTTTTAGATCGTATACACAAACACTGAGAGGCGACGGTCTAATGCTCTGGCAGTAAATGTGTTTCGTAACTGAGTACTAAGACAGTCCTCTCACAATCTTAAGAAGCTGTTACCTAGCCGGGAATACTGTCTTGTGGGGTTTTCCGGGATTAAGATTTTGCGTCTATAAGGTTAATTATCCCTTCACACACACTGTCACTTTAGCAGGCGATGAGTTCTGTAATACCTGGAGTTTAGCTGGAGAGAGTTCCGGGGGTCAACGCCCCCGCGGCCCGGTCTGTGACCAGGCCTCCTGGTGGATCAGAGCCTGATCAACCAGGCTGTTACTGCTGGCTGCACGCAAACCAACGTACGAGCCACAGCCCGGCTGGTCAGGAACCGACTTTAGGTGCTTGTCCAGTGCCAGCTTGAAGACTGCCAGGGGTCTGTTGGTAATCCCCCTTATGTATGCTGGGAGGCAGTTGAACAGTCTCGGGCCCCTGACACTTATTGCATGGTCTCTTAACGTGCTAGTGACACCCCTGCTTTTCATTGGGGGGATGGTGCATCGTCTGCCAAGTCTTTTGCTTTCGTAGTGAGTGACTTTCGTGTGCAAGTTCGGTACTAGTCCCTCTAGGATTTTCCAGGTGTATATAATCATGTATCTCTCCCACCTGCATTCCAGGGAATACAGGTTCAGGAACCTCAAGCGCTCCCAGTAATTGAGGTGTTTTATCTCCGTTATGCACGCCGTGAAGGTTCTCTGTACATTTTCTCGGTCAGCAATTTCACCTGCCTTGAAAGGTGCTGTTAGTGTACAGCAATATTCCAGCCTAGATAGAACAAGTGACCTGAAGAGTGTCATCATGGGCTTGGCCTCCCTAGTTTTGAAGGTTCTCATTATCCATCCTGTCATTTTTCTAGCAGATGCGATTGATACAATGTTATGGTCCTTGAAGAGTTCATTACCTTTGTAAACTGTGAGTTCATTACCTCTGTAACTTGCTCAGCTATCAAAACTTTGAGGCCCAGTCCCTGGACCAATTATGTACCTCTGTAATCTTTTGAATACCGCCCACAGGATGGGTATGGGGTGCATAATAAACATATTAAACTAACATATTAAACTAACCTTGAAGGTGAGATCCTCCGACATGATCACTCCCAGGTCTTTGACGTTGGTGTTTCGCTCTATTTTGTGGCCAGAATTTGTTTTGTACTCTGATGAAGATTTAATTTCCTCGTGTTTACCATATCTGAGTAATTGAAATTTCTCATCGCTGAACTTCATATTGTTTTCTGCAGCCCACTGAAAGATTTGGTTGATGTCCGCCTGGAGCCTTGCAGTGTCTGCAATGGAGGACACTGTCATGCAGATTCGGGTGTCATCTGCAAAGGAAGACACGGTGCTGTGGCTGACATCCTTGTCTATGTCAAATATGAGGATGAGGAACAAGATGGGAGCGAGTACTGTGCCTTGTGGAACAGAGCTTTTCACCGTAGCTGCCTCGGACTTTACTCTGTTGACGACTACTCTCTGTGTTCTGTTAGTGAGGAAATTATAGATCCATCGACCGACTCTTCCTGTTATTCCTTTAGCACCCATTTTGTGCGCTATTACGCCATGGTCACACTTGTCGAAGGCTTTTGCAAAGTCTGTATATATTACATCTGCATTCTTTTTGTCTTCTAGTGCATCTAGGACCTTGTCATAGTGATCCAATAGTTGAGACAGACAGGAGCGACCTGTTCGAAACCCATGTTGCCCTGGGTTGTGTAACTGATGGGTTTCTAGATGGGTGGTGATCTTGCTTCTTAGGACCCTTTCAAAGATTTTATGATATGGGATGTTAGTGCTATCGGTCTGTAGTTCTTTGCTGTTGTTTTACTGCCCACTTTGTGGAGTGGGGCTATGTCTGTTGTTTTTAGTAACTATGGGACGACCCCCGTGTCCATGCTCCCTCTCCATAGGATGGAAAAGGCTCGTGATAGGGGCTTCTTGCAGTTCTTGATGAACACGGAGTTCCATGAGTCTGGCCCTGGGGCAGAGTGCATGGGCATGTCATTTATCGCCTGTTCGAAGTCATTTAACGTCAGGATAACATCGGATAGGCTTGTGTGTATGTTGACACAGTGAGTGTCTGCCAAACATTTTTGGTCGTGTAGCCTCGGTTACGTTTAAAGATCACGTTGTAAGAGTGGACTGTGATTTTCATTAATTGCTTTTATGTACCATATTCGTCTAAAACCAATCGCGTCTTGACAGTTAGAGTTTGTAGCCAAAATAGTAATCCCCCGTTCCCAGGCAGTTCTCTCTCTCCATAGGGAGACCAAGCCATGATGAACCCAGAGAAAACAAAATATTAGTCACTCGCATCAAACAATGGAACTGCACTCCTGCGCATCAAACAATGGAGCTGCACTCCTGCGCATCAAACAATGGAACTACACTCCTGCGCATCAAACAATGGAACTACACTTCTGCGCATCAAACAATGGAACTACACTCCTACGCATCAAACAATGGAACTACACTCCTGCGCATCAAACAATGGAACTACACTTCTGCGCATCAAACAATGGAACTACACTCCTACGCATCAAACAATGGAACTACACTCCTACGCATCAAACAATGGAACTGCACTCCTGCACATCAAACAATGGAACTACACTCCTGCGCATCAAACAATGGAACTGCACTCCTGCACATCAAACAATGGAACTGCACTCCTGCACATCAAACAATTCAATTCAATTAAATTCAAGTTTATTCTCTATAATGGTTACAATGTGGGGTTTACAGGTTTTGGGTATTTTGTGGTTTACATGTTATAAAATACTAATTACAGAGGAGGCCACTAGGACACCTAGCATGGCTAGGCATTTCCAGCAGACTTTGATTAATTCTTAACATTAAGTCCTTAGGCTAAGTGACTACATCATAATTTTGAGTTTAGCAATGTGAATGCTTTTGTTTTGGCACAATACAAAGTGTCTATATTTGAGTAGCATAGGCAAACTTATGACTAGTTAGGATTTATTATTTTAAGATTAAGATTAGTATTTCTGGGTTTATAGTCAGTGGGTGAGTGAGTGTAATTGTGAACCACCAGGTGGTTATCATGTAGTTAGTTGTCGGGGTGGATCAGGGAGATAAGATGTTTTCTAACTGTAGTTTTGAAAGTGATGAATGTGTCTACAGTTCTCAGTAGTAGTAACCAGTTACCAGTAACCACTGTGCCAGTTGACTCACGACCAACCGTCTCTGCCTGAGTCACTGTCTATTCATATTGGGCTGACCTGGCACTATTCAAAGACCCTCTCACATATGGGTACTGTGGGCGGCCAGTCAGTCAGTGTTAAGAGAGCAGAGAGATAGGTACGGCTGTAAGGGCGCACTCCACATTATCTGTAATTATACGTACTACCAGCCTACGTGAGTATTTCTTTACCTAATCCACGTGTCGAACTCCCACATGATACAGTTCTAGAGTTTTCAGGTAGGGTGTTCAGATTTTAGGTCCTTTGAAATACATTGAATTTTTGTAAAGGTTTAGTCGAACACTGGGAATGTCATAGAGATGTTTGTGTCTGGTGTTATGCCTGTGGATCCTGTCACAACTATCAAGAAAGCGTTTTAGGTCAAGGTTAATATTGGAATTTAAGGTCCTGTAGATATAGATTGCACAGTAGTAAGTGTGGATGTTCTGAACAGGGAGTAAGTTTAGATCTATGAAGAGTGGGGGGGTGTGTTGCCAGGGATGGGATTTAGTGATTATTCTTACTGCGGCTTTTTGTTGGGTTATTATTGGCTTTATGTGTGTTGCTGCAGTTGAACCCCAAGCACAGATAGCATAGGTGAAGTATGGATATATAAGTGGATGGTATAGTGTGAGAAGGGTAGTTTGCGGCACGTAGTATCGTATCTTGGAGAGGATCCCCACCGTTTTGGATACTTTTTTTGTTATGTGATGGATATGGGTGCTGAAATTTAGGTTGTAGTCGAGGTATAGGCCAAGGAATTTGCCTTCATTATGTCTGGCAATTAGAGTGTTGTCGATCTTAATGTTAAGTTGCGCAACACCTGCTCTGTTACTAAACATAATATAGTAGGTTTTGCCAGTGTTAAGTGTAAGTTTATTGGCTGTCATCCAAGTCGATATTTTGAGCAGCTCCTCGTTAACAATGATGTTGAGGGTGGCAAGATTAGGGTGGGAGATGACATAAGTCGTGTCGTCAGGTGTTGGGATATGTTTGAAAGATCATTGATGTAAATGAGGAAGAGCAGGGGTCCAAGGACACTTCCCTGCGGAACTCCAGCATCAAGTGGCCATATTGATGAGGCTGTGTCTTTAATGGTGACATACTGATACCTATTAGAAAGGTAGGATTTAAAATATGCAAGCGCATGGCCTCTTATACCATAATGGTCAAGTATGTGGAGTAGGATGCCGTGGTCTACTGTGACAAACGCTTTTCTTAGGTCAATAAAAATTCCTAGTGGATATTCCTTATTTTCCAATGGTTTGTAAAGCAGGTCTAGCATTATTATAATTGCATCGTTAGTGCTTTTATTTTTCCTGAATCCAAATTGGCAGGGGTTGAGTATGTTTTGTGACGTTATAAATAAATATAGTCTCCTGTGCACGAGTTTCTCGAAGATTTTGGATAGCAATGGTAAATTTGATATTGGCTTATAGTTGTTTATGTCTGTAGGGTCACAATGGAACTACACTCCTGCACATTAAACAATGGAACTACACTCCTGCACATCAAACAATGGAACTACACTCCTGCACATCAAACAATGGAACTACACTCCTGTGCATCAAACAATGGAACTACACTCCTGCACATCAAACAATGGAACTACACTCCTGCGCATCAAACAATTCAACTACACTCAAACTGATCTACACTCCTGCACATCAAACAATGGAACTACACTCCTGCAC
>NC_091300.1:37952226-37959726 GCF_038502225.1 Cherax quadricarinatus | reverse complement strand
ACAAAGACCTCTTTAGCCTTATCTAAATACTGTTCACTTATATGTTTCACTGTAAACACATGGTCCACACACCCCCTACCTTTCCTAAAGCCTCCTTGTTCATCTGCTATCCTATTCTCCGTCTTACTCTTAATTCTTTCAATAATAACTCTACCATACACTTTACCAGGTATACTCAACAGACTTATCCCCCTATAATTTTTGCACTCTCTTTTGTCCCCTTTGCCTTTATACAAAGGAACTATGCATGCTCTCTGCCAATCCCTAGGTACCTTACCCTCTTCCATACATTTATTAAATAATTACATCAACCACTCCAAAACTATATCCCCACCTGCTTTTAACATTTCTATCTTTATTCCATCAATCCCGGCTGCCTTACCCCCTTTCACTTTACCTACTGCCTCACGAACTTCCCCCACACTCACAACTGGCTCTTTCTCACTCCTACAAGATGTTATTCCTCCTTGCCCTATACACGAAATCACAGCTTCCCTATCTTCATCAACATTTAACAATTCCTCAAAATATTCCCTCCATCTTCCCAATACCTCTAACTCTCCATTTAATAACTCTCCTCTCCTATTTTTAACTGACAAATCCATTTGTTCTCTAGGCTTCCTTAACTTGTTAATCTCACTCCAAAACTTTTTCTTATTTTCAACAAAATTTGTTGATAACATCTCACCCACTCTATCATTTGCTCTCTTTTTACATTGCTTCACCACTCTCTTAACCTCTCTCTTTTTCTCCATATACTCTTCCCTCCTTGCATCACTTCTACTTTGTAAAAACTTCTCATATGCTAACTTTTTCTCCCTTACTACTCTCTTTACATCATCATTCCACCAATCGCTCCTCTTCCCTCCCACACCCACTTTCCTGTAACCACAAACTTCTGCTGAGCACTCTAACACTACATTTTTAAACCTACCCCATACCTCTTCGACCCCATTGCCTATGCTCTCATTAGCCCATCTATCCTCCAATAGCTGTTTATATCTTACCCTAACTGCCTCCTCTTTTAGTTTATAAACCTTCACATCTCTCTTCCTTGATGCTTCTATTCTCCTTGTATCCCATCTACCTTTTACTCTCAGTGTAGCTACAACTAGAAAGTGATCTGATATATCTGTGGCCCCTCTATAAACATGTATATCCTGAAGTCTACTCAACAGTCTTTTATCTACCAATACATAATCCAACAAACTACTGTCATTTCGCCCTACATCATATCTTGTATACTTATTTATCCTCTTTTCTTAAAATATGTATTACCTATAACTAAACCCCTTTCTATACAAAGTTCAATCAAAGGGCTCCCATTATCATTTACACCTGGCACCCCAAACTTACCTACCACACCCTCTCTAAAAGTTTCTCCTACTTTAGCATTCAGGTCCCCTACCACAATTACTCTCTCACTTGGTTCAAAGGCTCCTATACATTCACTTAACATCTCCCAAAATCTCTCTCTCTCCTCTCCAGGTGCATACACGCTTATTATGATCCACTTTTCGCATCCAACCTTTACTTTAATCCACATAATTCTTGAATTTACACATTCATATTCTCCTTTCTCCTTCCATAACTGATCCTTGAACATTACTGCTACCCCTTCCTTTGCTCTAACTCTCTCAGATACTCCAGATTTAATCCCATTTATTTCCCCCCACCGAAACTCCCCTACCCCCTTCAGCTTTGTTTCGCTTAGGGCCAGGACATCCAACTTCTTTTCATTCATAACATCAGCTCTAAAGTTCCTCAAAGAGCTGGGTGAAAAACTCATGATGGAAATCAAGGACCACAGGGCGATCAGCTTCCTCTTACAGAGACTCAGTGTCGCGATCCAGAGAGGAAATGCCTGCAGCATTCTGGGCACGTGGCCCACCGCCGGGGAGCTGGACGAAATATTCCAGATGTAGCTCTGAGTTGTTATCTAGGTTGTTTTACTCCATATTATATTTTTGTCAATGTATTCTGCCAATGTGTCTTATTTTTAAATAAAGCATATGTAGAATATTTAGGGGGTTTATCTGGAGTTTTACCTGGAGGTGGTAGGAGAAAATTTTCAAACAGTTTTAGGGAGAACCTTGAGTTTTCCCTGAAGTAAGTTTATTCTTTTCTCTGAGGATGAGGGTCCCCATAACAGTTCTAGAGGTGGTACCTCCCTATATTAATATATATATATATATATATATATATATATATATATATATATATATATGTGTGTGTGTGTGTGTGTGTTTGTGTGTGTGTGTGTGTGTGTGTGTGTGTGTGTGTGTGTGTGTGTGTGTAAAATAATTTCCCAAAAATTATGCAGTATAATTTTATAATATAAATAAACTTGATTAATACATTACTATTGCTCTAAAGTGTATTTAAAGGAGTGAACCGGCAGGGAAGCTCTGCTTCTGCGCTGACGAGCAGGTGGGGAGATACCATTGTTTTTGAATTTGGTACAGGCACGCTAATGTAATGTGCTTAATTTTCGTCGCTCTAGGGGTTATATTGGGCTTAAAACCTCTCAACTAGGAGCCGAAATTGTTGGATGTGCAGTCCTGCATAACTTGAGCATTAATCAGATGGACAGGACATCTCCAGGAACCTCAAATAAGCTGTCTATGTTTATGTTTAGAATTCTGGCCAGTGATTTCTTCATAAATTTAGACAGAGGGGTTTCTGTACATGACACACAGTAATCTCCAGACTAATTGGTGAGTGGTATTAAGATCAATTCTCCTTCTGCTACATAAATGTGTATATGTAATCATTTATTAATTTTAACATACAGTCCACAAATTTATAATAATGTTTACCATAATTCTCGATAACGTATATTTCATTTGAAATTAATATAGGTCAAGAGTGACTTGTGGATATGACAGTTGTGGGTATCGAAGGGGGACATTTTTTGCGACCTAGGTGTCCCTAAATTCCTACTTGTCTATGTAACTTTGATAAATAATAATAATCTTTGTTACCATTTACTGGTATGTACCTTATGAGTTACATCCAGGTAAATTTAATTTTCCATATATATATATATATATAAATATATGTATATATATGTATATATATATAAATATATATATGTATATATATATATATATATAATATATATATATATGTCGTGCCGAATAGGCAGAACATGCGATCTTGGCTTAAATAGCAACGCTCATCTTGCCATATAGGACAAGTGAAAATTTGTGTATGCAATAATTTCGCCAAAATGATTCTGAACCTAACGAAAAAAATATATTTCACTGCGTTTGTTTAGTATTAAATTATTGTAAACAAATCTAAAATATATTTAGTTGGGTTAGGCTAAAATAAATTATCATTGTTATAATAAGGTTAGGTAAGTTTTCTAAGATTCTTTTGGTGCAAAATTAAAATTTTTTACATTAATATTAATGAAAAAAATATATCTTTAAACGTATATGAGAAATTTTTAGAAAGGATTAAATTTTAAATGAGTTCTTGCTAATTGACCAGTTTTACATATTCGGCACGACATATATATATATATATATATATATATATATATATATATATATATATATATATATATATATATATATATATATATATATATATATATATATATATATTATTGTGACCACAAACGACTGATATTGAATCAATAACAACACTGGGACTTGCCAAGGATTCGAACCCATGTAGTTTTAGCCCTGCCTCGTGGTGAGCGAAAATCACATGATGCTCTAACCCACTAAACAACAAAATCCTACAAGAATCAAGCAACTAGCGGAGATAGGTGTTCTACCTAGTGGTATTTAATTATTAACACTGCGACTAGCCAAGGACTCGAACCCATGTCGTTTTGGCCCACCTTATGGTGAGCGAAAATACCACTCATTCGTGGTTACAATAATATAAAATACTGCTCGTGGAGGCTAGTATAACAAACGGGGAGTAGAATGAAATTAGCTCAGAGGCACCCACACTACCGTATGTCCTTGGATCAAGGTAAAACACCTAGCTCTGTTAGGTGCTTGATTTTTGTAGGATTTGGTGGTTCTGTGGGTTAGAGCATCATGTGATTTTCGCTCACCATGAGGTGGGCCGAAACGACATGGGTTCGAATCCTTGGCTTGTCGCAGTGTTATTGATTAAATACCACTCCCTTGTGATTACAATTGTATGCATATTGTATATATATATATATATATATATATATATATATATATATATATATATATATATATATATATATATATATATATATATATATGCAAGGAATTCGTAAGAGCACGCGAAATATACACATATATACATATAGTAGTTGTCGTAGTCGTGAAGGTTATGTACATGTCCTCAGAATCAAGATTCCATGATGTTGCAGTGTCTGACAACTTGTGTAAGAATGGTATATAATACCGACAAGATGAAATTAAGACACATGTGCAACATCTGGGTATCTTTATTGTAGACGTTACAACGTCTACAATAAAGATACCCAGATGTTGCACATATGTCTTAATTTCATCTTGTCGGTATTATATACCATTCTTACACATACAATACCGATAAATTGGTAAGACATTTTTCTACTATTCTACACTTCTTCTACCTACAGTATATAAGTCTCCACACTGTCGTTTGTTCTTCACATTGTTTCTGACTACGAAACAAAATTCTTCTCCAGGCTGAGGGACTGACAACCTCAAAAACTACATCTTCGAGGGTGATGGACTGATTACATCGTCGTCACTTCTCTACTGCTCCTGCCTACTTTCTGTACTCGACTGAAGAAGTCTACTGTGAAGGCGAAATGTTTCGGAATAAAGTTGCCTAAATGTTACCTATGTGTCTTATCAACTGTAAGCAGTAAACAACTGCTTCCCAATAGTACAATTCAACCCCCCCCCCCTCCCCAGCTCGATTTTTATATTCCAGTGGCACTTTTTTGTAACTTCCATTACCATGATGCCAAGCAGATGAAAACTCTCTTCAAATAGCTTGTTTTCTATAGACTGGAGTATTGGTGTACACTAACGACCCCTTGCAAGGCAAGTGAAATTGCAGACATGAAGAATATACAAGAAAACTTTCACTTCATGTATAAGTACAATAAAGCACCTCAATAACTGGGAATAGTTGAAGTCCCTTGATCTGTACTTCCTGGAATGCAGGCGAGAAAGATACATAATCCTAGAGGGACTAGTCCCAATTCTACACACGGAAATCACTCCCTACGAAAGCAAAAGACTCGGCAAGCAGTGCAACATCCCCCAGTGACCAGCAGGGGCGCCATGAGTACGCTAAGAGACAACGCAATAAATGCCAGGGGCCCAAGACTGTTCAACTGCTTCCCAGCATGCATAAGGGAGATTGCCAATAGACCCTTGGCTGTCTTCAGGAAGGCATTGGACAGGCACCTAAAGTTGGTACCTGTGTAGAATAGAAGGTGTCTGTGGGTTATGACTGATTAGGTTAGTGATCTAATCAAGCCATTAATGGAATTCAGCCCCATAAACCTGCCATCCCACTTCTAGCTGACTGATTTTTTACCTCCAGTTCACACTGGGCAGTGTAGCAGGCCTGTTGCACGTAGGTTGTATCTCTGGTGGACTGGAGGATGTGGTAAGAGCCTTCATATGGGTCAGCCCCAATAAAGTACCAGAAATGCGCATTTAATGATACAGTTAATGGGTATTTACTATCGTGGAATGTGAGGGATCTATGGTGCCTCCGTTGGGACACCTGAGATGGCTTATATTTGGGTCACTAATATGCAACTGCCCGGTAGCAGCGAGGGAGCTGATTATTGGCATGAAATGTTATGTAATTTGTGGTGTAATGTGTTTTTGATAGTTAGAGTACTTCACTGTACGAAGGTCTGTCGAAGGATGAGCCGTCCTAATTAATTAGACTGTTAAGAGATCGTCACAGATAGGCAGAGTTTATTTGTGACTGAAGCCTGGGATACCCGGCATGGGTAAGTGTGCCCTGGTGGGCCTGGTCAAATACCCACTGTTATCAGTTTGCGTAGGCTGTGAAAGGTGATTGCACATACTAAACTACTGTATATATAACTCTAGCTTAGCATAAATATTTATACCTGGAGTATACCTGGAAAGGGCTTCGTAGGTCAACGCCCCCGTTGCCCGGTCTGTGACCAGGCCTCGCGTGGTCTGTGACCAGGCCTCGCGTGGTCTGTGACCAGGCCTCGCGTGGTCTGTGACCAGGCCTCGCGTGGTCTGTGACCAGGCCTCGCGTGGTCTGTGACCAGGCCTCGCGTGGTCTGTGACCAGGCCTCGCGGTGGATCAGGGCCTGCTATAAGCAGTGCCAAGAGGGGTTTCATTACAAGTGTTATAAAACAAGGGTGGATACAGAAGTATGGATGCTCAGCTCGACTCATCTTACATCAACATCTTCCATTTTCACCCCGTACTGGAGGTCTAACGGCTCGGGAAATCAGTCGATTTGTGTTTTCCCACAATATCTGACCAGTCGGACTGTGGTTCGTACGTCGGTTTACGTGCGGCCAGCAGTAACAGCTTGGTTGATCAGGCCCTGTTCCACCGCAAGGCCTGGTATACTTCAGATATGTTTGAGCCAAAATTATTAACATGTTAACAAAAACATATTAACATTATATAAACATGATTGTTAACAAGCTTGCGTTACATTTATATTATGTTAATATTGCATGATAATATTAACATACGGGTTGGATACCTTAAAAAAACATCGGTGTCGTGACTAAAATTATTCAAATTAGAAATTACTATTATAGTCTTGTGCACCAGTGTGTGTTATATTATAGTCTTGTGCACCAGTGTGTGTTATATTGTAGTCTTGTGCACCAGTGTGTGTTATATTGTAGTCTTGTGCACCAGTGTGTGTTATATTGTAGTCTTGTGCACCAGTGTGTGTTATATTGTAGTCTTGTGCACCAGTGTGTGTTATATTGTAGTCTTGTGCACCAGTGTGTGTTATATTGTAGTCTTGTGCACCAGTGTGTGTTATATTGTAGTCTTGTGCACCAGTGTGTGTTATATTGTAGTCTTGTGCACCAGTGTGTGTTATATTGTAGTCTTGTGCACCAGTGTGTGTTATATTGTAGTCTTGTGCACCAGTGTGTGTTATATTATAGTCTTGTGCACCAGTGTGTGTTATATTGTAGTCTTGTGCACCAGTGTGTGTTATATTGTAGTCTTGTGCACCAGTGTGTGTTATATTGTAGTCTTGTGCACCAGTGTGTGTTATGTTGTAGTCTTGTGCACCAGTGTGTGTTATATTGTAGTCTTGTGCACCAGTGTGTGTTATGTTGTAGTCTTGTGCACCAGTGTGTGTTATATTATAGTCTTGTGCACCAGTGTGTGTTATATTGTAGTCTTGTGCACCAGTGTGTGTTATATTGTAGTCTTGTGCACCAGTGTGTGTTATATTGTAGTCTTGTGCACCAGTGCGTGTTATATTGTAGTCTTGTGCACCAGTGTGTGTTATATTGTAGTCTTGTGCACCAG
>NC_091300.1:37867226-37947226 GCF_038502225.1 Cherax quadricarinatus | reverse complement strand
AAATACTGAGAGGAATCAACAAGGTAGGCAGAGATAGGATGCTCCAGAGATGGAACACAACAAGTGTCACAGTTTAAAGTTGAAGACTCAGATGAACCACAGGGATGTCAGGAAGTGTTTCTTCAATCACAGAGGTCTCAGGAAGTGGAATAATCTGGGTAGTGATGTAGTGGAGGCAGGATTCATACATAGCTTTAAGAAGAGGTATGATAAGCTCATGGAGCGGGAAGAGTGACCTAGTAGCGGCCAGTGAAGAGGCGGGGCCAGGAACTGTGACTCGACCCCTGTAACCACAGTTAGGCGAGTACACGCACACACAAGAATACTGAAGGCAATCAGGTCCAAACGAGGAAAGTAAGGTAGGTCCATTTTCTTGGATCAAGAGCCTCTCAAAACAAATCTTTCAGTGGGCTGCAGAAAACAATATGAAGTTCAACGATGAGAAATTTCAATTACTCAGATATGGTAAACATGAGGAAATTAAATCTTCATCAGAGTACAAAACAAATTCTGGCCACGAAATAGAGCGAAACACCAACGTCAAAGACCTGGGAGTGATTATGTCGGAGGATCTCACCTTCAAGGACCATAACATTGTATCAATCGCATCTGCTAGAAAAATGACAGGATGGATAATGAGAACCTTCAAAACTAGGGAGGCCAAGCCCATGATGACACTCTTCAGGTCACTTGTTCTATCTAGGCTGGAATATTGCTGCACTCTAACAGCACCTTTCAAGGCAGGTGAAATTGCCGACCTAGAAAATGTACAGAGAACTTTCACGGCGCGCATAACGGAGATAAAACACCTCAATTACTGAGAGCGCTTGAGGTTCCTAAACCTGTATTCCCTGGAACGCAGGCGGGAGAGATACATGATTATATACACCTGGAAAATCCTAGAGGGACTAGTACCGAACTTGCACACGAAAATCACTCACTACGAAAGCAAAAGACTTGGCAGACGATGCACCATCCCCCCAATGAAAAGCAGGGGTGTCACTAGCACGTTAAGAGACCATACAATAAGTGTCAGGGGCCCGAGACTGTTCAACTGCCTCCCAGCACACATAAGGGGGATTACCAACAGACCCCTGGCAGTCTTCAAGCTGGCACTGGACAAGCACCTAAAGTCAGTTCCTGATCAGCCGGGCTGTGGCTCGTACGTTGGTTTGCGTGCAGCCAGCAGCAACAGCCTGGTTGATCAGGCGCTGATCCACCAGGAGGCCTGGTCACAGACCGGGCCGCGGGGGCGTTGACCCCCGAAACTCTCTCCAGGTAACTCCAGGGGAAAGGAACATAACATGAGAGCACTGCAGTAGGCCAGTTGACCCATGCTAGGTAGGTCTTCTTCAGACCCAACCCTTCTCACAGCCCGATGATTTTAGATTTGTAGATTTTGCCACCGAAGTGGCAAGTTTATTGTGCAGGTCATATCCATCCTGTGGACGGTAGCGCGAGAGCATATGGATACACAAAAGGCCCAGGAACTAGGCCCCAAAAGGGTTAACAGGTGTACATATGGGTTTTCATTTATCTACATATCTACAGTTCACATATCTGTTACATGCAAATTTAGGAAATTTGCTTAGTATATCTGGTATCTTATTTTCATTAATAAGATATCTTGACATGTCACATAGGTTATTATACTGTCTGTCTCTGTATTCCTCAATAAGTGGACAATTAAGCACATAGTGTTCAAGATAGTGGCCATTTCCCTGATCACATAATTTGCATTTAGTTTGACCATCATCTGTGTGTCTCCCAAACAGCCAGAAGTACTTGTAACCAAGCCTAAGCCTGGCCACTACAACATCAGTCAATCTGTTCACATTGCACGTTGTTCCATAAGCATACTTATCTACGTTCATGTTATCATAGTGGGTTATAGATCTACTCAGGCTTCTAACTGCATTCCTATAACAATCATTTTCATTATTTACTTCTCTCCTAATATTATTCCTAATGCTAGATACAGATATACCAAAGTTATATTCTGCATTCTCCTTCTGGGTACTCTTCTTGGCTAACATATCAACTTTATCATGAAGGAGTAATCCAATGTATGATGGGATCAATAGCAATTGTACACTATTTCTTTTGTCCCTGATTTTTGAGTATCTATACCTGGCTTCTCCAATGAGTATGTTATTGGAGTCATTATATGAGTCAAGAGCCTTCAATGATGACATAGAATCAGTAATGATAGAGTCAAGCTCAGTGTCATAAGTTAGCTTTAGCGCCATTAGGATTGCAAACAATTCAGTTTGTAGTGTAGATGCCCAGTTGTTAATTCTTATGCCTAACTCAACAAATTTATTATCGTTCTTAACTAGAGAGATGGCAACAAGAACAGATGCAGCCCCGCCAGAAGACTCCTGTTTAGATCCATCAGTGTATATAACTTGTGATAACTTATTACTACCAGCTAGGCGAGAAATTTCTTCTTGAGTAGTTGCTTTAACAAGTGATTTAAGGAAGGGATTACTAGCAATGAGCTTCTTGGGAGGGACTTACAGGTATGTGATATTAAATGAACACATCTTCCATGGAGGGGTGAAATGCTCTTGCTGTCTACAGTGATACAGTTCATGCAGGTTATAAAACTTAATGCAACTGCACGTTTTCACAATCCATTAAGATCTGTGTGTATTTACCTCTAGACACTTGGTAAGATTCATTGTGATAGTGTCTGGTTCATTTCTTAACATTCTAATTCCGAGTACAGTGTTAATCTCAACAATCCTATCACTGATACTATAAATACCTAGCTCCTTCCTCATATTAAGAACCTTTGTAGATTTGGGACACCCAAGAATAAATCTGAGGCCTCATCCGATTAACTCCAAATTTCGAATGCTGGTGCATGATAACTAGGACAAAATTCTTGGAGCAAATAGCATATGCAGATGACCTATGACCGAAGTTGCAGAACACATCCAAAGATTCCTGAAACAGATCCAATGACTTCCAAAACCCTCTGTTGTTTAGCTTTAAAAGTTCATATAATATGTCAGTTAATTTGATAATGGAGAGTGAAATTCAGGTGTGTAGGTTCACTTTCATATGTTACGTCCAAAATAAAATTTTGATTCACGGTTAATCGTGTTTAATAAATTTGAGTCTACCTCATCTGAAGGACTTTAATATTTAATGACTGAGGTATTCAACATAGAGGATAATATCCATCATGTTTAGTGTACAGGCAAAAATTTCAGTGTACTAAATTAGTTAAATTTTTTGGAACCTTTGGAATACATGCAACAACTGGGGAATGACTCGTCTGACTGGCTTCAAACTGATAGGCTGGTCTACTTTCTGAAATGTTGCACGTTACAATTCGTCTATTTTATTAAATTTTGAAACTGATATCTATTTAATAAAGAATGTCTATTTAGATCGGCTTCATCTCAACAGTTTTGATGAGTTTCATGAAATGTATTATATAATACAAGTTAAACTTTCCAGGTATAAACTGGCAAATATACAACGAGTTATTAACGGCTAGGTATTGTTGGAAAACTCAAGAATACTTCATCTGCACGGCTTCAAACTTTCACTGTTAGTGTGTCTTGCTTAGAGGTAGAGTTAATAATTCAACAAACAACGTAGCTTCTAATTTTCTAATGTTATTAATACAAATTAGGGAGTATCCTACTCTTATGGACCACTAATGCGACTATCAATCTAAAACAACAATCTTAACAATCTTTAAATTAACACTACGTGGTCCGTGGCCTGGTGGCTGAAACTCTCTTTTCACACGGCGAGGGTCCTGGTTCGATTCCCGGCCGGGTAGAAACATTGGGCGTGTTTCCTTGCACCGGCTGTCTATGTTCACCCATCGGGTCACCAACTGGAAAAGACCGGACCGGGACAAGACCGGCAAACCTACTACAGATCAGTAAAATGGGTACCTGGGTGTTAGTCGACTGGTGTGGGTCGCATCCTGGGACAAAGCTGACTTAATTTGCCCGAAATGCTCTGCATAACAAGCGGCTTTCTATATAGCAGTATGTCATTGATGTCAGCTAGGACTGTATACCTTGTACATGTACTTGTTGAAACAAAGATATATTATTATTATTATTGCTACGCAATTCTCTCAAGTCTTTCAGGTGATATTTTATTTCACTTACAACAAAGGTAAAATATTAATAACCCGTGTCTGAACGCACTGTTGTACAGGGTATAATGACCAGTGTCTGAACGCACTGTTGTACAGGGTATAATGACCAGTGTCTGAACGCACTGTTGTACAGGGTATAATGACCAGTGTCTGAACGCACTGTTGTACAGGGTATAATGACCAGTGTCTGAAGGCACTGTTGTACAGGGTATAATGACCAGTGTCTGAACGCACTGTTGTACAGGGTATAATGGCCAGTGTCTGGAGACATTGTTGTACAGGGTATAATGACCAGTGTCTGAACGCACTGTTGTACAGGGTATAATGACCAGTGTCTGAACGCACTGTTGTACAGGGTATAATGACCAGTGTCTGAACGCACTGTTGTACAGGGTATAATGACCAGTGTCTGAACGCACTGTTGTACAGGGTATAATGACCAGTGTCTGAACGTACTGTTGTACAGGGTATAATGACCAGTGTCTGAACGCACTGTTGTACAGGGTATAATGACCAGTGTCTGAACGCACTGTTGTACAGGGTATAATGACCAGTGTCTGAACGCACTGTTGTACAGGGTATAATGACCAGTGTCTGAACGCACTGTTGTACAGGGTATAATGACCAGTGTCTGAACGCACTGTTGTACAGGGTATAATGACCAGTGTCTGAAGGCACTGTTGTACAGGGTATAATGACCAGTGTCTGAACGCACTGTTGTACAGAGTATAATGACCAGTGTCTGAACGCACTGTTGTACAGGGTATAATAACCAGTGTCTGAACGCACTGTTGTACAGGGTATAATGACCAGTGTCTGAACGCACTGTTGTACAGGGTATAATGACCAGTGTCTGAACGCACTGTTGTACAGGGTATAATGACCAGTGTCTGAAGGCACTGTTGTACAGGGTATACTGACCAGTCTCTGAACGCACTGTTGTACAGGGTATAATGACCAGTGTCTGAAGGCACTGTTGTACAGGGTATAATGACCAGTGTCTGGAGACATTGTAGTACAAGGTATAATGGCCAGTGTCTGGAGACATTGTTGTACAGGGTATAATGACCAGTGTCTGGAGACATTGTTGTACAGGGTATAATGACCAGTGTCTGGAGACATTGTTGCACAGAGTATAATGACCAGTGTCTGGAGACATTGTTGTACAGGGTCTAATGACCAGTGTCTGGAGACACTGTTGTACAGGGTATAATGACCAGTGTCTGGAGGCACTGTTGTACAGGGTAAAATATCCAGTGTCTGGAGACACTGTTGTTCAGGGTATAATGACCAGTGTCTGGAGACACTGTTGTACAGGGTACAATGACCAGTGTCTGGAGACACTGTTGTACAGGGTATAATGCCAGTGTCTGGAGACATTGTTGTACAGGGTATAATGACCAGTGTCTGGAGACATTGTTGTACAGGGTATAATGACCAGTGTCTGGAGACACTGTTGTACAAGGTATAATGACCCGTGTCTGGAGACACTGTTGTACAGGTTATAATGACCCGTGTCTGGAGACATTGTTGTACAAGGTATAATGGCCAGTGTCTGGAGACATTGTTGTACAGGGTATAATGACCAGTGTCTGGAGACATTGTTGTACAGGGTATAATGACCAGCGTCTTGAGACATTATTGTACAGGGTATAATGGCCAGTGTCTGGAGACATTGTTGTACAGGGTATAATGACCAGTGTCTGAACGCACTGTTGTACAGGGTATAATGACCAGTGTCTGAACGCACTGTTGTACAGGGTATAATGACCAGTGTCTGAACGCACTGTTGTACAGGGTATAATGACCAGTGTCTGAACGCACTGTTGTACAGGGTATAATGACCAGTGTCTGAACGTACTGTTGTACAGGGTATAATGACCAGTGTCTGAACGCACTGTTGTACAGGGTATAATGACCAGTGTCTGAACGCACTGTTGTACAGGGTATAATGACCAGTGTCTGAACGCACTGTTGTACAGGGTATAATGACCAGTGTCTGAACGCACTGTTGTATAGGGTATAATGACCAGTGTCTGAACGCACTGTTGTACAGGGTATAATGACCAGTGTCTGAACGCACTGTTGTACAGGGTATAATGACCAGTGTCTGAACGCACTGTTGAACAGAGTATAATGACCAGTGACTGAACGCACTGTTGTACAGGGTATAATGACCAGTGTCTGAACGCACTGTTGTACAGGGTATAATGACCAGTGTCTGAACGCACTGTTGTACAGGGTATAATGACCAGTGTCTGAACGCACTGTTGTACAGGGTATAATGACCAGTGTCTGAACGCACTGTTGTACAGGGTATACTGACCAGTGTCTGAACGCACTGTTGTACAGGGTATAATGACCAGTGTCTGAAGGCACTGTTGTACAGGGTATAATGACCAGTGTCTGGAGACATTGTTGTACAAGGTATAATGGCCAGTGTCTGGAGACATTGTTGTACAGGGTATAATGACCAGTGTCTGGAGACATTGTTGTACAGGGTATAATGACCAGTGTCTGGAGACATTGTTGTACAGAGTATAATGACCAGTGTCTGGAGGTACTGTTGTACAGGGTCTAATGACCAGTGTCTGGAGACACTGTTGTACAGGGTATAATGACCAGGGTCTGGAGGCACTGTTGTACAGGGTATAATGACCAGTGTCTGGAGACACTGTTGTTCAGGGTATAATGACCAGTGTCTGGAGACACTGTTGTACAGGGTACAATGACCAGTGTCTGGAGACACTGTTGTACAGGGTATAATGCCAGTGTCTGGAGACATTGTTGTACAGGGTATAATGACCAGTGTCTGGAGACATTGTTGTACAGGGTATGATGACCAGTGTCTGGAGACATTGTTGTACAGGGTATAATGACCAGTGTCTGGAGACACTGTTGTACAGGGTATAATGACCAGTGTCTGAACGTACTGTTGTACAGGGTATAATGACCAGTGTCTGAACGCACTGTTGTACAGGGTATAATGACCAGTGTCTGAACGCACTGTTGTACAGGGTATAATGACCAGTGTCTGGAGACATTGTTGTACAAGGTATAATGGCCAGTGTCTGGAGACATTGTTGTACAGAGTATAATGACCAGTGTCTGAAGGCACTGTTGTACAGGGTATAATGACCAGTGTCTGGAGACATTGTTGTACAGGGTATAATGACCAGTGTCTGGAGACACTGTTGTACAGGGTATAATGACCAGTGTCTGGAGACATTGTTGTACAAGGTATAATGACCCGTGTCTGGAGACACTGTTGTACAAGGTATGATGACCAGTGTCTGGAGACACTGTTGTACAGGATATAATGACCAGTGTCTGAACGCACTGTTGTACAGGGTATAATGACCAGTGTCTGAACGCACTGTTGTACAGGGTATAATGACCAGTGTCTGAACGCACTGTTGTACAGGGTATAATGACCAGTGTCTGAACGCACTGTTGTACAGGGTATAATGACCAGTGTCTGAACGCACTGTTGTACAGGGTATAATGACCAGTGTCTGAACGCACTGTTGTACAGGGTATAATGACCAGTGTCTGAAGGCACTGTTGTACAGGGTATAATGACCAGTGTCTGGAGACATTGTAGTACAAGGTATAATGGCCAGTGTCTGGAGACATTGTTGTACAGGGTATAATGACCAGTGTCTGAAGACATTGTTATACAGGGTATAATGACCAGCGTCTTGAGACATTATTGTACAGGGTATAATGGCCAGTGTCTGGAGACATTGGTGTACAGGGTATAATGACCAGTGTCTGGAGACACTGTTGTACAGGGTATAATGACCAGTGTCTGGAGACACTGTTGTACAAGGTATAATGACCCGTGTCTGGAGACACTGTTGTACAGGGTATAATGACCAGTGTCTGGAGACATTGTTGTACAAGGTATAATGACCCGTGTCTTGAGACAGTTGTACAAGGTATGATGACCAGTGTCTGGAGACACTGTTGTACAAGGTATAATGACCCGTGTCTGGAGACACTGTTGTACAGGGTATAATGACCAGTGTCTGGAGACATTGTTGTACAGGGTATAATGACCAGTGTCTGGAGACATTGTTGTACAGGGTATAATGACCCGTGTCTGGAGACACTGTTGTACAGGGTATAATGACCAGTGTCTGGAGACATTGTTGTGCAAGGTATAATGACCCGTGTCTGGAGACACTGTTGTACAAGGTATGATGACCAGTGTCTGGAGACACTGTTGTACAGGATATAATGACCAGTGTCTGAAGGCACTGTTGTACAGGGTATAATGACCAGTGTCTGAACGCACTGTTGTACAGGGTATAATGACCAGTGTCTGAACGCACTGTTGTACAGGGTATAATGACCAGTGTCTGAACGCACTGTTGTACAGGGTATAATGACCAGTGTCTGAACGCACTGTTGTACAGGGTATAATGACCAGTGTCTGAACGCACTGTTGTACAGGGTATAATGACCAGTGTCTGAACGCACTGTTGTACAGGGTATAATGACCAGTGTCTGAACGCACTGTTGTACAGGGTATAATGACCAGTGTCTGAACGCACTGTTGTACAGGGTATAATGACCAGTGTCTGAAGGCACTGTAGTACAGGGTATACTGACCAGTGTCTGAACGCACTGTTGTACAGGGTATAATGACCAGTGTCTGAAGGCACTGTTGTACAGGGTATAATGACCAGTGTCTGGAGACATTGTTGTACAAGGTATAATGGCCAGTGTCTGGAGACATTGTTGTACAGGGTATAATGACCAGTGTCTGGAGACATTGTTGTACAGGGTATAATGACCAGCGTCTTGAGACATTATTGTACAGGGTATAATGACGAGTGTCTGGAGACATTGTTGTACAGGGTATAATGACCAGTGTCTGGAGACATTGTTGTACAAGGTATAATGGCCAGTGTCTGGAGACATTGTTGTACAGAGTATAATGACCAGTGTCTGGAGACATTGTTGTACAGGGTATAATGACCAGTGTCTGGAGACACTGTTGTACAGGGTATAATGACCAGTGTCTGGAGACACTGTTGTACAGGGTATAATGACCAGTGTCTGGAGACACTGTTGTACAGGGTATAATGGCCAGTGTCTGGAGACATTGTTGTACAGGGTATATTGACCAGTGTCTGGAGACATTGTTGTACAGGGTATAATGACCAGTGTCTGGAGACATTGTTGTACAGGGTATAATGACCAGTGTCTGGAGACATTGTTGTACAGGGTATAATGACCAGTGTCTGGAGACACTGTTGTACAAGGTATAATGACCAGTGTCTGGAGACATTGTTGTACAAGGTATAATGACCCGTGTCTGGAGACACTGTTGTACAAGGTATAATGACCAGTGTCTGGAGACACTGTTGTACAAGGTATAATGACCCGTGTCTGGAGACACTGTTGTACAGGGTATAATGACCAGTGTCTGGAGACATTGTTGTACAAGGTATAATGACCCGTGTCTGGAGACACTGTTGTACAAGGTATGATGACCAGTGTCTGGAGACACTGTTGTACAAGGTATGATGACCAGTGTCTGGAGACACTGTTGTACAGGGTATAATGACCAGTGTCTGGAGACATTGTTGTACAAGGTATAATGACCCGTGTCTGGAGACACTGTTGTACAAGATATGATGACCAGTGTCTGGAGACACTGTTGTACAAGGTATGATGACCAGTGTCTGGAGACACTGTTGTACAGGGTATAATGACCAGTGTCTGGAGACATTGTTGTACAAGGTATAATGACTAGTGTCTGGAGACACTGTTGTACAAGGAATAATGACCTGTGTCTGGAGACACTGTTGTACAAGGAATAATGACCCGTGTCTGGAGACACTGTTGTACAGGGTATAATGACCAGTGTCTGGAGACATTGTTGTACAAGGTATAATGACCAGTGTCTGGAGACACTGTTGTACAGGGTATAATGACCCGTGACTGCAGACATTGTTTTACAGGATATGGTGATGCACGGAAAGTACATGCAAAACATGTACGTACAGTTATAACATTTAATAAAAAAAACTTGTCGCCATAAGCGGCTTCTCCAGTCCTAAAATTTGGACTAAGGAAGCCACTCGTGGCCATATATTGCTGGAAAGAATGTTGTACATGTGCGTCTTCCACAGATACTGTTACATGAATATAACCCCGTCACCCTCAGGAGGCGCTTTACACAGTAAGGTTTTATTGTAACAACAACGTTCTACACAGAGCTTAATGTTTTTCTGTATAAAAGCCTTCTTCTACAGCATGCGTCTCAGCTTGCGTTGGAAGAGTGTGTTGAAGATAACGATGTGACCACAGCTGTTTGATTCGTCTCTCTTCAGAGTCTGGTTGTGTGTGACCAGTTCATGATATCACTAACATGCTGTTTAGTGTTAGATCAAGTACCATGAGAAGGTATGCAAGTCCTAATTAATACCCACTTCGTCCCACTCCGAAGAAGAACAAAAGAGCTCGTTGTAGCCATCAAGACCACAATAAAGTGAAGTCTAGGATCTTTCCTTTATTTATGGTATAACTTAACAAATCTTTAAGAACAGTTGTGTTGCAACACAGTTGTCCTCAAAGCTCAGACCTCTGCAATACAATTTTTCTCGAAGATTTGTTAAGTTATACCATGAATTAAGGAAAAATCCTGAACTTCACCTTACGAAAGCAGACAAAGCAAATGCGATAGTAATTATGAACAAGGTAGATGAAAAATAAACATGATATTAGGAGACAGGGAAACTCAGGCGCCTCTTAAACGTCTTATGAAATTTCCTCTTCAAGTGCAGGTTATTTGTGAATTGTTATAAGTCACACACGTAGTCAACCGCTGAGAGAAACCTCTAAACAGTAAACACAATGTCAACACTGTGTCACACAGAGCCGAGGCATGATGACGGTAGCACGACACGCCACCCTCACTATCAACCATATTTAATAGTCCTGCTATAAGGGGGGCGCGATGCTAACTTAATGTTCCCTACTTTAACTTTTAATGGCATCCAGCCTATTTCTGAACCTGTACACTTAACGAAACGCCCTTCGTTATAAAAAAAAATTGAAAGCGTGAACACTTACGCCTCCTGAAGTTACCGAGCCAAGATGTTAGAAGTACTCTCCAGTGACCCACCACACTGTTAAGGCAGTCCTCCAGCATACACACCACCAGCTCACCTGCAGCGGCTCCTCACAGGTTTCAGTATATTAAACAAAGTCTTAGAGGAAATTCTTTTTTTTTCCGACTGGTTCCACTGTGACATTTAAGAGTTTGAAGAGCAGTAGTGTGAGCGACTGGTGGCGCCGCCGACCTGCCCCCCACACCTCTGGTAACACACTAGTTCCGGTGGCTAGCAGGAAGGGGAGGAGCAAGGTGGGAGGGGCGGTGCTACAGGTGAACAGTGCTGCGCCCACGGTACTGGGCGGCGCCTACCTCCTACTGGGGGACAACACTGGCACCGCCCACCACCACTGGTCTATGGCACTTGTTTAAAGCTTGTCATTTGCACTTGTGCCATTAAGAACGCAGTTCACTAGCTCATAGAGCGAGGACTAAATTCTCGGTGTATATATATATATATATATATATATATATATATATATATATATATATATATATATATATATATATATATATATATATATATATATATATATATATATACATATTCACAGATATACACATCTGAAGTATATAAAAGATGTGTGACCACTATAATGCACCGCCCACTCGTACTAAGCACCTCCCACCCCTACAAGGTACCTCCCACCCGTGCTACGCACTGCCCACTTACTAAGCAATGCCCACCCATACTAGGTACCTCCTGCCCGTACTAGGCACCGCCCAGTCATACTAAGCACTGTCCACCCATACTAGGCACCTCCCACCCATACTAGGTACCACCCAACGGTCCTAGGCACCGCCCACCCATACTAGGCACTGCCAACACGTACTAGGCACCGCCCACCCATACTAGGTACCACCCACCCATACTGTGTTCCTTCCACTCGTACTAGGTACCACCCTCTCATACTTGGCACCACCCACATATACTAGGTACCACCCAACCGTAAAAGGCACCGTCCACCCATACTAGGCATCGCCCACTCATACGACGCACCTCCCACTCATATAAGGTACCACCCACCCATACTAGCTACTGCCCACCCATCCTAAGCACCTCCTACCCATATTAGGCACCACCCACACGTACTAGGCACCTCCCACTCACGTTAGGCGCCGCCCACCCGTACTAGGCACCTCTCACCATCAGCAGATAACTCTCATCACCAGCAGGTACCTCCTACCACCAGCAGGCACCTCCCAACACCAGCAGGAATCTCCCACTACCATCAGGTACCTCCCACCGCCAACAGGTACCTCCCACCACCAGCATGAGCCTCTCAAAACCAGCAGGTACCTCCCACCACCAGCAGGGACCTCCAAAAACCAGCAGGTATCTCCAACCACCTACAGGTACCTCCCACCACCAGCAGGTACCTCCAACCACCAGCAGGTACCTCCCACCATCAGCAGGTACACCCCACCACCAACAGGTACCTCTCACTACCAGCAGGTACCTCCCACCGCCAGCAGGTACCTCCCACCACCAGCAGGTACCTCCCAGCATCAGCAGGTACCTCTCATCACCAGCAGGTACCTCCCACCACAAGCAGGCGCCTCCCACCACCAGCAGGTGCCTCTCATCACCAGCAGGTACCTCTCACCACCAGCAGGTACCTCCTAACACCAGCAGGTACCTCCCAACACCAGCAGGTACCTCCCATCACCAGCAGGTACCACCCGTCACCAGCAGGTACCTCCCATCACCAGCAGAGACCTCCCATCGCCAGCAGGTGTCTCCCATCACCAGCAGGTACCTCCCGTCACCAGCAGGTATCTCCCATCACCAGCAGAGACTTCCCATCACCAGCAGGTACCTCCCATCACCAGCAGGTACCTCCCATCACCCGCAGGTACCTCCCATCACCAGCAGGGACCTCCTATCACCAGCAGGTACCTCCCATCACCAGCAAGGACCTCCCATCACCAGCAGGTACCTCCCATCACCAGCAGGTACCTCCCATCACCAGCAGGTACCACCCATCACCAGCAGGTGCCTCCCATCACCAGCAGGTACCTCCCATCACCAACAGGTACCTCCCATCACCCGCAGGTACCTCCCATCACCAGCAGGGACCTCCCATCACCAGCAGGCACCTCCCATCACCAGCAGGGACCTCCCATCACAAACAGGTACCTCCCATCACCCGCAGGTACCACCCATCACCAGCAGGTACCTCCCATCACCAGTAGGGACCTCCCATCACCAGGAGGGACCTCCCATCACCAGCAGGTACCTCCCATCACCAGCAGGTACCTCCCATCACCAGCAGGTACCTCTCATCACCAGCAGGTACCTCTCACCACCAGCAGGTACCTCCTAACACCAGCAGGTACCTCCCAACACCAGCAGGTACCTCCCATCACCAGCAGGTATCACCCGTCACCAGCAGGTACCTCCCTTCACCAGCAGAGACCTCCCATCGCCAGCAGGTGTCTCCCATCACCAGCAGGTACCTCCCATCACGAGCAGGTACCACCCGTCACCAGCAGGTACCTCCCGTCACAAGCAGGTATCTCCCATCACCAGCAGAGACTTCCCATCACCAGCAGGTACCTCCCATCACCAGCAGGTACCTCCCATCACCAGCAGGTACCATCCATCACCAGCAGGTGCTTCCCATCACCAGCAGGTACCTCCCATCACCAACAGGTACCTCCTATCACCAGCAGGTACCTCCCATCACCAGCAGGGACCTCCTATCACCAGCAGGTACCTCCCATCACCAGCAGGGACCTCCCATCACCAGCAGGGACCTCCCATCACCAGCAGGTACCTCCCATCACCAGCAGGTACCTCCCATCACCAGCAGGTACCATCCATCACCAGCAGGTGCTTCCCATCACCAGCAGGTACCTCCCATCCCCAACAGGTACCTCCCATCACCCGCAGGGACCTCCCATCACCAGCAGGGACCTCCCATCACCAGCAGGCACCTCCCATCACCAGCAGGGACCTCCCATCACAAACAGGTACCTCTCATCACCCGCAGGTACCACCCATCACCAGCAGGTACCTCCCATCACCAGTAGGGACCTCCCATCACCAGGAGGGACCTCCCATCACCAGCAGGTACCTCCCATCACCAGCAGGTACCTCCCATCACCAGCAGGTGCCACCCATCACCAGCAGGGACCTCCCATCACCAGCAGGGACCTCCCATCACCAGCAGGTACCTCCCATCACCAGCAGGTACCTCCCATCACCAGCAGGTACCACCCATCACCAGCAGGTGCCACCCATCACCAGCAGGGACCTCCCATCACCAGCAGGGACCTCCCATCACCAGCAGGTACCTCCCATCACCAGCAGGTACCTCCCATCACCAGCAGGTACCACCCATCACCAGCAGGTGCCACCCATCACCAGCAGGGACCTCCCATCACCAGCAGGTACCACCCATCACCAGCAGGTGCCACCCATCACCAGCAGGGACCTCCCATCACCAGCAGGGACCTCCCATCACCAGCAGGGACCTCCCATCACCAGCAGGTACCTCCCATCACCAGCAGGTACCACCCATCACCAGCAGGTGCCACCCATCACCAGCAGGGACCTCCCATCACCAGCAGGGACCTCCCATCACCAGCAGGTACCTCCCATCACCAGCAGGTACCTCCCATCACCAGCAGGTACCACCCATCACCAGCAGGTGCCACCCATCACCAGCAGGGACCTCCCATCACCAGCAGGTACCACCCATCACCAGCAGGTGCCACCCATCACCAGCAGGGACCTCCCATCACCAGCAGGGACCTCCCATCACCAGCAGGGACCTCCCATCACCAGCAGGGACCTCCCATCACCAGCAGGTACCTCCTTTTCAAATAATCAACTCCTCTTTCCCGCCCATCCCAATCCTAACGTTTTTATTTAAGAATGATTGCAGTTGGGTAATTATGTCACTCTCAGCATTATCAAACAAAACAAAAAAAGAGCAGGATTTCATTCACTCCTGCTTGTAATATATTTTTGTGGGGTTGGGGGTGGAGGGGAGGAATCCAGAAAATGTGGGCCAGTGTTTGTGTGTTCGTACAGAGTGCGAGTAAGATCCAGGCTTAACCTATAACAGGAAAACTTGGGTCAGATTCTGGCGAAAGAACAATTAGGGAAGTCTGAGAGAGGTAGCAGCAGGAGGGAGAGCTGCTGGAGGAGGTAACTTGTGGTGAGCACAGCCAGCTGTAACAGACAGAGCTATGTGATGGTTCTTGTCTGTGAGTTGGGTATTATGGTGAGCCAGAACAAGGGTACCCTTGGTCCTTATCACTATGACGAGGAAACTAGTAGCAAGGGAAGAGAGGAGGAAAGAAAGTAAAGGACACTCTGAAACAATGAGAGGAAGAATGTAAATATTTAATGTCTGCCTCACCGTCTAGATGTAGAAGTTATTCATTTAAATATATATATATATATATATATATATATATATATATATATATATATATATATATATATATATATATATACGCAATAAGATCACAATAAACAGGTGATTTCAGAATATGCAAAACAACCACTGTGAAAGAATAAAGAAATTCCAAGCGCTTTCGTGACTACTCACATTGTTATAATGTGAGTAGCGAAAGCGTTTGGAATTTCTCTATTTTTTCACAGTGGTTGTTTTGCATATATATATATATATATATATATATATATATATATATATATATATATATATATATATATATACACCGCTCAGAAACAAGCAGGTATGTACAAGCAAAGATCGCAGTCAGCAGGATTCGAAACTACTACTGACGATGGTTGAGATTCTCATGCAGTGCTTTAGTCCACTCTGCCACACAAATGCCCAGTCTATGTGGCATTAATACAACATCCAGTTCCGCTGGATGTGCTACTCTTAAGGATTTTATGGTCCAGTGAATTAAGGCGTCATGAGTTTTCGCCCACCATGAGGCAAGCCAAAGCAGCAGGGGTTCGAGTCCTTGGCTAGTTGCAGTGTTGTTATGTGTGTGTGTGTGTGTGTGTGTGTGTGTGTGTGTGTGTGTGTGTGTGTGTGTGTGTGTGTGTGTGTGTCTTGCCGAATGTGTAAAACTGGTCTGTTAACAAGAACTTATTTAAAATTAATTTGTTTCTAAAAAAAAATTCTTATACGTTTAAAGATACATTTTTTTTCATTTATGTTAATGTAAAAATAAATAATTTTGTATCAAGAGCACCCTAGAAAAATTACTTAACCTTATTATAACAAGCGCAATTTAATTTAAGATAATCCAGCTACATACTTTTAAGATAAGTTTACAATAATTTAATAATAAACAAACACAACGAAATGTATTTTTTTCATTAGGTTCAGAATGATATTTGCGAAATTATTGCATACACAAATTGGTTCTGTGCTCCAGTTCCCTGAATTGAGCCTGAATACCTTCCATATCCCCCCCCCCCGCCCACGTGAGCTGCACAATCCTACTGGTTTAGCGCTCTCCATGATTAAAATAATAATTAGCGCTACCCCATGATTATAATATTAATGATATATATATATATATATATATATATATATATATATATATATATATATATATATATATATATATATATATATATTTATTTATTTATTTATATATGAATATATATATATATATATATATATATATATATATATATATATATATATATATATATATATATATATATATATATATATAAATATATATATATATATATATACGTATACACACACACACACATACACATACAGACAGGATCCAGAGTCACAGAGGGTGAGGCAATGGGAGGAGGAAAGGGCAAAATCAGTGTTTATCCATGGGCTTCAGGAGAGAGAGGAAAGGACACACACTGAAAGGCGGCAGGAAGAAAGAAAGGAGATTGAGAAAATCAACACGGAAATAGGTGAAGAAGAGATGGACGAGACTGTAAATTTTCAGAGAAGAGGGGGGTACTTGAAGGGGAGAAACTGACCGATCAAGCTGATTCTCAGGACGGAAACAGTGTGAAACAGGATCCTCCAAGAGTAACCACAGTTGAAATACTCGGAAGAGTACAAGAGGGTGTTTCTAGACAGAGACAGAACACAAACAGAATGACAGCAGCTGAAGGAGAGGACAAAAAAAAGCGAAAGGAGCTAGGAAAGGAGACAAGGATGGAACCAGCAGAGGTCAGTCAGTGCAAACAAAGCAGCAAGGGCAAGCACACCCACAACTATCCTCAGAACCCCACAACCTATCACACCATCCCAACACACACTACAATCCATACCCACAGCTTCCACCCAACACTGAGCTATAGAATCTCACAGTATGCTACCAGGTCTACCACCCTCACAGGCCCCCCAAACCACAGTGTTGGAAAGGAAACTGAAGGTAAGGTACACAAATGCTGATGGAATAACAAATAAGTGGGAGGAGTGGCGTGAAAGAGTCAAAGAGGTATCACCGGACATCATAGCTCTCACAGAAACCAAGCTTATAGGTATGATAACAGTTGCCATCTTTCCAATGGGATACCAGATCCTGAGGAAAGACAGAGGGAACAGGGGGGGTGCAGGAGTGGCACTGCTGATCAAAAACCGATGGAATTTTGATGAGCTGGAGAGAGGAGACAGCGAAGAAAGTGATTACATAGTGGGAACGCTTCACTCTGGAGATCCCAAGGTGGTAATAGCAGTGATGTATAACCCACCACAGAACAGCAGGAGGCCAAAGCAAGAGTACGACGAGAGCAATAGAGCGATGGTTTACACACTTTCTGCAGTGGCCAGAAGAGCTCATGCATGCAGGGCAAAGCTCCTGATCATGGGTGACTTTAACCACAAGGGGATCGATTGGGAGAACTTGGAGCCACATGGGGGCCAAGATACATGGAGGGCTAAGATGATGGAGGTGGTACTGGAAAACTTCATGTACCAACACATAAGGGACACTACAAGAGAGAGAGGAGAGGATGAACTGGCAAGACTGGACTTAGTATTCACCTTGAGTAGTGCAGATGTTGAGGACATCACACATGAAAGACCCCTTGGGGCCAGCGATCATGTGGTTTTAAGCTTCGAATACACAGTAGAGCTACAAGTGGAGGGGGAAGCAGGAAGGCCAGGATGAATGAAGCCAAACTACAAGAAAGGGGACTAAATGGGAATGAGGAACTTCCTGAATGGGGTTCAGTGGGACAAAGAACTGGCAAGGAAGCCAGTTAATGAGATGATGGAATATGGAGCATCAATGTGCAAGGAGGCTGAGGAGTGGTTTGCACCCAAGGGTAACAGGAATAATGAAAAAGCCAGGATGAGCCCATGGTTCACCCAAAGGTGCAGGGAGGCAAAAACCAAGTGTGCTAGGGAATGGAAGAAATATAGAAGGCAAAGGACCCAGGAGAATAAAGAGAGCAGTCGTAGAGCCAGAAACGAATATGCACAGATAAGAAGGGAGGCGTATCAGTCTGTAGTGGAAGGAAGACGGGGTAGGGGTCAGCCTAGGAAAGGTTGGAGGGACGGGGTAAAGGAGGTTTTGTGTGCGAGGGGCTTGGACTTCCAGCAGGCATGCGTGAGCGTGTTTGATAGGAGTGAATGGAGACAAATGGTTTTTAATACTTGATGTGCTGTTGGAGTGTGAGCAAAGTAACATTTATGAAGGGGTTCAGGGAAACCGGCAGGCTGGACTTGAGTCCTGGAGATGGGAAGTACAGTGCCTGCACTCTGAAGGAGGGGTGTTAATGTTGCAGTTTAAAAACTGTAGTGTAAAGCACCCTTCTGGCAAGACAGTGATGGAGTGAATGATGGTGAAAGTTTTTCTTTTTCGGGCCACCCTGCCTTGGTGGGAATCGGCCAGTGTGATAATAAAAAAAAATAAAAAAGAAGGGAGGCCCAACGACAATATGAAAACGACATAGCAGCGAAAGTCAAATCTGACCCGAAACTGTTATACAGCCACATCAGGAGGAAAACAACAGTCAAGGACCAGGTAATCAGGCTAAGGAAGGAAGGAGGAGAGACAGCAAGAAATGACCGTGATGTATGTGAGGAACTCAACAAGAGATTCAAAAAAGTGTTCACAGAGGAGACAGAAGGGGCTCCAGAAAGACGGAGAGGTGGGGCACACCACCAAGTGCTGGACACAGTTCACACAACCGAGGAAGAAGTGAAGAGGCTTCTGAGTGATCTAGATACCTCAAAGTCAATGGGGCCAGATAACATCTCCCCATGGGTCCTGAGAGAGGGAGCAGAGGCGCTATGTGTACCCCTAACAACAATATTCAATACATCTATCGAAACAGGGAGATTGCCTGAGGCATGGAAGACAGCAAAAGTAATCCCAATCTTTAAAAAGGGAGACAGACATGAAGCACTAAACTACAGACCAGTGTCACTGACATGTATAGTATGCAAAATCATGGAGAAGATTAACAGGAGAAGAGTGGTGGAACACCTAGAAAGGAATGATCTCATCAACAGCAGCCAACATGGTTTCAGAGACGGGAAATCCTGTATCACAAACCTACTGGAGTTCTATGACATGGTGACAGCAGTAAGACAAGAGAGAGAGGGGTGGGTGGATTGCATATTCTTGGACTGCAAGAAGGCGTTTGACACAGTTCCACAAAAGAGATTAGTGCAAAAACTGGAGGACCAAGCAGGGATAACAGGGAAGGCACTACAATGGATCAGGGAATACTTGTCAGGAAGACAGCAGCGAGTCATGGTACGTGGCGAGGTGTCAGAGTGGGTACCTGTGACCAGCGGGGTCCCACAGGGGTCAGTCCTAGGACCAGTGCTGTTTCTGGTATTTGTGAACGACATGACGGAAGGAATAGACTCTGAAGAGTCCCTGTTTGCAGATGACGTGAAGTTGATGAAAAGAATTCACTCGATCGAAGACCAGGTAGAACTACAAAGGGATCTGGACAGGCTACAGACCTGGTCCAGCAATTGGCTCCTGGAGCTCAATCCCACCAAGTGCAAAGTCATGAAGATTGGGGAAGGGCAAAGAAGACCGCAGACGGAGTACAGTCCAGGGGGCCAGAGACTACATACTTCACTCAAGGAAAAAGATCTTGGGGTGATTATAACACCAGGCACATCTCCTGAAGTGCACATCAACCAAATAACGGCTGCAGCATATGGGCGCCTAGCAAACCTGAGAACAGCATTCCGACACCTTAATAAGGAATCGTTCAGGACCCTGTACACCGTGTACGTTAGGCCCATATTGGAGTATGCGGCACCAGTTTGGAACCCACACCTAGCGAAGCACGTAAAGAAACTAGAGAAAGTGCAAAGATTTGCAACAAGACTAGTCCCAGAGCTAAGAGGTATGTCCTACGAGGAGAGGTTAAGGGAAATCAACCTGACGACACTGGAGGACAGGAGAGATAGGGGGGACATGATAACGACATACAAAATACTGACAGGAATTGAAAAGGTGGACAATGACAGGATGTTTCAGAGATTGGACACAGTAACAGGGGGACACAGTTGGAAGCTGAAGACACAGATGAATCACAGGGATGTTAGGAAGTATTTCTTCAGCCACAGAGTAGTCAGTAAGTGGAATAGTTTGGGAAGCGATATAGTGGAGGCAGGATCCATACATAGCTTTAAGCAGAGGTATGATAAAGCTCACGGTTCAGGGAGAGTGACCTAGTAGCGACCAGTGAAGAGGCGGGGCCAGGAGCTCGGACTCGACCCCTGCAACCTCAACTAGGCGAGAACTAGGTGAGTACACGCACATTTAAAAAAAGGAGACAGAAAAGAGGCACTAAACTATAGACCAGTGTCACTGACATGTATAGTATGCAAAGTCATGGAGAAGATTATCGGGAGAAGAGTGGTGGAGCACCTGAAAGGAACAAGAGTATAAGCGCCAACCAGTACGGATTTATGGAAGGCAAATCCTGTGTCACAAACCTTCTGGAGCTTTATGATAAAGTAACAGAAGTAAGACACGAGAGAGAGGGGTGGGTTGATTACCTTCTTGGACTGCAAGAAGGCCTTTGACACAGTTCCTCACAAGAGATAAGTGCAGAAGCTAGACGATCAGGCACACATAACAGGAAGGGCACTACAATGGATCAGAGAATACCTGACAGGGAGGCAACAACGAGTCATGGTACGTGATGAGGTATCACAGTGGGCACTTGTGACTAGCGGCGTCTCACAGGGGTCGGTCCTAGGACAGTGCTATTTTTGGTATATGTGAATGACATGATGGAAGGGTTAGACTCAGAAGTGTCTCTGTTAATGAGGAGAATTAAATCAGATGAGGATCAGGCAGGACCTCAAAGAGACCTGGACAGGCTGGACACCTGGTCCAGCAACTGGCTTCTCGAATTTAACCCCGCCAAATGCAAAGTCATGAAGATCGGAGAAGGGCAAAGAAGCCCACAGACGGAATATAGGCTAGAGTTTACCTGGAGTTTACCTGGAGAGAGTTCCGGGGGTCAACGCCCCCGCGGCCCGGTCTGTGACCAGGCCTCCTGGTGGATCAGAGCCTGATCAACCAGGCTGTTGCTGCTGGCCGCACGCAAACCAACGTACGAGCCACAGCCCGGCTGGTCAGGAACCGACTTTAGGTGCTTGTCCAGTGCCAGCTTGAAGACTGCCAGGGGTCTGTTGGTAATCCCCCGTATGTATGCTGAGAGGCAGTTGAACAGTCTCGGGCCCCTGACACTTATTGTATGGTCTCTTAACGTGCTAGTGACACCCCTGCTTTTCATTGGGGGGATGTTGCATCGTCTGCCAAAGTTTTTGCTTTCGTAGTGAGTGATTTTCGTGTGCAAGTTCGGTACTAGTCCCTCTAGGATTTTCCAGGTGTATATAATCATGTATCTCTCCCACCTGCATTCCAGGGAATACAGTTTTAGGAACCTCAAGCGCTCCCAGTAATTGAGGTGTTTTATCTCCGTTATGCGTGCCGTTAAGGTTCTCTGTACATTTCCTAGGTCAGCAATTTCACCTGCCTTGAAAGGTGCTGTTAGTGTACAGCAATATTCTAGCCTAGATAGAACAAGTGACCTGAAGAGTATCATCATGGGCTTGGCCTCCCTAGTTTTGAAGGTTCTCATTATCCATCCTGTCATTTTTCTAGCAGATGCGATTGATACAATGTTATGGTCCTTGAAGGTGAGATCCTCCGACATGATCACTCCCAGGTCTTTGACGTTGGTGTTTCGCTCTATTTTGTGGCCAGAATTTGTTTTGTACTCTGATGAAGATTTAATTTCCTCGTGTTTACCATATCTGAGTAATTGAAATTTCTCATCGTTGAACTTCATATTGTTTTCTGCAGCCCACTGAAAGATTTGGTTGATGTCCGCCTGGAGCCTTGCAGTGTCTGCAATGGAAGACACTGTCATGCAGATTCGGATGTCATCTGCAAAGGAAGACACGGTGCTGTGGCTGACATCCTTGTCTATGTCAGATATGAGGATGAGGAACAAGATGGGAGCGAGTACTGTGCCTTGTGGAACAGAGCTTTTCACCGTAGCTGCCTCAGACTTTACTCTGTTGACGACTACTCTGTGTTCTGTTAGTGAGGAAATTATAGATCCATCGACCGACTTTTCCTGTTATTCCTTTAGCACGCATTTTGTGCGCTATTACGCCATGGTCACACTTGTCGAAGGCTTTTGCAAAGTCTGTATATATTACATCTGCATTCTTTTTGTCTTCTAGTGCATTTAGGACCTTGTCGTAGTGATCCAATAGTTGAGACAGACAGGAGCGACCTGTTCTAAACCCATGTTGCCCTGGGTTGTGTAACTGATGAGTTTCTAGATGGGTGGTGATCTTGCTTCTTAGGACCCTTTCAAAAAATTTTATGATATGGGATGTTAGTGCTATCGGTCTGTAGTTCTTTGCTGTTGCTTTACTGCCCCCTTTGTGGAGTGGGACTATGTCTGTTGTTTTTAGTAACTGTGGGACGACCCCCGTGTCATGCTCCCTCTCCATAGGATGGAAAAGGCTCGTGATAGGAGCTTCTTGCAGTTCTTGATGAACACGGAGTTCCATGAGTCTGGCCCTGGGGCAGAGTGCATGGGCATGTCATTTATCGCCTGTTCGAAGTCATTTGGCGTCAGGATAACATCGGATAGGCTTGTGTTAACCAAATTTTGTGGCTCTCTCATAAAAAATTCATTTTGATCTTCGACTCTCAGTCTGGTTAGCGGCTTGCTAAAAACTGAGTCATATTGGGACTTGAGTAGCTCACTCATTTCCTTGCTGTCATCTGTGTAGGACCCATCTTGTTTAAGTAGGGGCCCAATACTGGACGTTGTTCTCGACTTTGATTTGGCATAGGAGAAGAAATACTTTGGGTTTCTTTCGATTTCATTTATGGCTTTTAGTTCTTCCCGCGATTCCTAACTTCTATAAGATTCCTAGGTGACCAAATACTGCAAATCTCGCTCAAGGAGGAAGATCTTGGGGTGAGTATAACACCGAGCACATCTCCGGAAGCACACATCAACCAGATGACTGCTGCACCATATGGGCGCCTGGCAAACCTGAGAACAGCGTTCCGATACCTTAGTAAGGAATCGTTCAAGACTACACCGTGTACGTCAGGCCCATACTGGAGTACGCAGCTCCTGTTTGAAACCCACACTTGATCAAGCACGTCAAGAAATTAGAGAAAGTGAGAAGGTTTGCGACAAGGTTAGTTCCAGAGATAAGGGGAATGTCATACGAAGGAAGGTTAAGAAAAATCGACCTGACGACACTGGAGGACAGGAGGGTTAGGGAAGATATGATAACGACATACAAAATACTGCGTGGAATAGACAAGGTGGACAGAGACAGAATGTTCCAGAGAGGGGACACAGAAACAAGGGGTCACAATTGGAAGTTGAGGATCCAGATGAGTCAAAGGGATGTTAGGAAGTATTTCTTCAGTCACAGAGTAGTCAGGAAGTAGAATAGCCTAGCTAGTGAGGTAGTGGAGGCAGGAACCATACATAGCTGTAAGATGAGGTATGATAAAGCTCATGGAGCAGGGAGAGAGAGGACCTAGTAGCACTCAGTGAAGAGGCGGGGCCAGGAACTGAGTCTCGACCCCTGCAACCACAATTAGTTGAGTACAATTAGGTGAGTACACAGAGGGGAGACGGAGCCTACATTCTTATCTCTAGTAGTGGAGTAGTGGGCTCCTTCTCTCCTGTCGTCATAATTATCTCCGCCTCACCTTTCACAGTATATAAGTCTCCATACTGTTGCTTCATCTTCACATTGTTCCAAGACTATGGAACAAAACTCTTTTCCAGGCTGAGGGACTGACCACCTCAAAACTAAGTATTCAAGAGTGATGGCCTGATTACGTCATTTTAACATTGCTTCTGCCACCTCCTCTGTACTCGACTGAAGAAGCCTATCGTGTAGGCGAAATATTTCGGAATAAAGTTACCTAACTGTAGCACATGTGTCTTACTTATCAACTTGTCGGTATTGTAAACCATTATCATATTCATATCTTATTCATACCATACTTGCAGTTGTTCATATATATATATATATATATATATATATATATATATATATATATATATATATATATATATATATATATATATATATATATATATATATATATATATATATATATATATATATATATATATATATATATATATATATATATAACAGTCATTTGATTTTTCTTACAATCTCGTCACCCTTGATGTTGGAGGTATCATGGAGGACAGTGCACCAGATGGAGATGGTGGCCCTGGTGATGAAATAGATAAAGACAACGTTATACAGTTTCCAGAGGTACAAAGTAGCAATACTGTTGGAGATGGAATAAAAAGGGACGATGCTTCGGGGAACAGTGTTGACAGGGGCTGTAGGCAGCGGGGAGACAGAAAAGAATGCACCAGCAGGAAACGCGGCGACACAAAAAAAAAAAAATCCTGGCAAACAGAAATCCAGTTTATGCAAATTCTATGCCTTGGGTATCTTCAAGCATGAAATATCTGGAAAAACAGGTGGGACGTGTATTTTTTTTTACCATCCCAAAAATGCCGCACCCACATGGCAACAGGAGAATGCAACTCTCCTTCTTGTAACTTATTTCACCGGGAAATGTGTCACTCGTCAGTCCATGAAAAACAATGCTACAACATATATTGCCAGGCACACCATCTGAAGGGGACAAGAAGATACAGATCACTCAGACAACAGGAAACAAAAGAAAGGAGCCAGAACCACTCCATAGACGGAAGTTTTTTAATGCCAAGAAGAAAAAAAGACTGGCAAGAAATGACAAATCTTATACCGACTGAAAACATTCTTGAGTGGAGGGGCAGTCATTGGTCTACACTCCAGAACATCAGATACTAATGGCAGCAAACAACCCCTCCCCTACATTCCATCCCCGAAACCCTCTCCAGGTATGCTCCAGGTATTAATAGTTCTTATTCTTGTTGTGTTTCATCTAAATGGCGAAGTAGGTGAGAATTCTTCCTCCATAAGCCATGCGTATTGTCAAAGACGACTAAAATGCAGGGAGTAATGAGGCTGGGAACCCCTTCCTGCGTATAAATTACTAAAAGAACAAAGGACAAAATTTTAAAGACGGGCTGTTTGAATGTGCGTGGGTGTAGTACGAAAGTGAAGGAGGAACTGATTGTGAATGAATTATTAGTGAGAAGCTGGATATCCCAGCTCTAAGCGAAATGAAGCTAAAGGAGGGTAGGATCATTTCAGTGGGAGATGTAATTCGATTCAATTCATTCCAATTCAATTCAAGTTTATTCTCTATAAGGGTTACAATGTGGGGTTTACAGGTTTTGGATATTGTGTGGTTTACATGTTATAAAATACTAATTACAGAGGGGGCCACTAGGACACCTAACATGGCTAGGCATTTCGGGCAGACTTAGATTAATTCTTAACATAAAGTCCTTACAGATTATGGTATTAAGGCTAAGTGACTACATCATAATTTGTGAGTTTAGCAATGTGAATGCTTTTGTTTTGGCACAATACAAAGTGTCTATATTGGAGTATCATAGGCAAACTTATGACTAGTTAGAATTTATTATTTTAAGATTAAGATTAGTATTTCTGGGTTTATAGTCAGTGGGTGAGTGAGTGTAATTGTGAACCACCAGGTGGTTATCATGTAGTTAGTTGTCGGGGTGGATCAGGGAGATAAGATGTTTTCTAACTGTAGTTTTGAAAGTGATGGATGTGTCTGCAGTTCTAGAGTTTTCAGGTAGGGTGTTCCAGATTTTAGGTCCTTTGAAATACAATGAATTTTTGTAAAGGTTTAGTCGAACACGGGGAATGTCATAGAAATGTTTGTGTCTGGTGTTATGCCTGTGGATCCTGTCACAACTATCAAGAAAGCGTTTTAGGTCAAGGTTAATATTGGAATTTAAGGTCCTGTAGATATAGATTGCACAGTAGTAAGTGTGGATGTTCTGAAGAGGGAGTAAGTTTAGATCTATGAAGAGGGGGGGAGGGGGTGTTGCCAGGGATGGGATTTAGTGATTATTCTTACTGCGGCTTTTTATTGGGTTATTATTGGTTTTAGGTATGTTGCTGCAGTTGAACCCCAAGCACAGATAGCATAGGTGAGGTATGGATATATAAGTGAATGGTATAGTATGAGAAGGGCAGTTTGCGGATTAGGTTGGCGTATCTGAGAGAATCAGAGCTAAGGAAGGAAAGACGGTAATATTAAATGATCAGTTATGGAAAGAAAAGAGGGACTATGAGTGTACAGTATTAATTCATGAATTACGTGAATTAAAGTAAGTGCGAGATGTGAGAAGTGAGCAACAGTAAGCCTTTATGTACCTGGGGAAGAGAGGAGAGTAAAAGTGTGTGTGTGTGTGTGTGTGTGTGTGTGTGTGTGTGTGTGTGTGTGTGTGTGTGTGTGTGTGTGTGTGTGTGTGTGTGTGTGTGTGTGTGTGTGTGTATGTATGTGTGTGTGATGTTGGAAAGTGTGACATGAGTGTTGAGGGAGTATTGAGCCAAGAAAGAAAATAAATATTGAGGGAGACCTAAATGATAAAGTGGGAGAAACTGTTGCTGAGAGTGTAGCAGGTAAGTTTGGGGCACCAGGGGTAAATGATAATATCAGGGCAATTAACTGAGCTATGTATAGAAAGAGCTTTGATAATACGTAATACGTATTTTATGAAAAAATAAAAAACAAAACAAAACATAGAGAGGTTGTCTTAATAAATATACAAATATTTGCAGCGCTAGAAACAAGATAGACAAGTTGAGATTAGTTGCAAGTGTGAGTAACATTGACGATTAATATGAAGAATTGGGACATGCCTGTCGAATGTCGCATTCGGCAGGCATGTCCCGATCCTTCACATTGATGGAAATAACGGGAAGAGAGGTGGGGTGGCACTGTATGTCAGAGAACACTTGAACTGCTCCATAAAAGTGGGTATAAAGACTGAAAGAACACACACACAAAGTCTGTCCGGGTAGAGTTTTCAGAGGGGCATGAAAAAATTAATTTTAGGCGTGATATACCGTCCTCCCCCCCCCCCCAAACTTGGATATGGGCCAAGGGAGGCTAAGGCTACTTTGTGAAGAGATTGTTAAGGCCACAAGGCATGGTAATACAGTAATTCTAGGAGACTTCAATTTTGGTCAGATTGATTATAATTCCTTGAATGATAATCTAGAGTCAAACGACTTCCTGGAGGTACTTTAGTATTGTTTTTAAAGCAATTTGTGACAGAACCAAAGAGGGGAAATAACCTGCTTGATTTGTAGTCTAGATTACCCAACTTGTCGCGAGCGACCACAAATCGATTACCTTCAGCAATGGATGGATGTAGGATAGGAATAATTCAGTAACTGTTTCAGATTTCCGCTTAGCAGATTACAGTGAGTTTAGAGATCACCGATCATCTCCATAACCACTGACTCAGACAGCACTTTTAAAACTAAAGTTAAAAGGTACCTTATCTCCCTAACCTATCCCACCTTCAGCTAAATATGTAAAAACTCTACATTCATTTGCTCAATGTCACGAACATAGGTGAAACATTATAATCAATATATATTTACTCTCAATATCTGTAATCCTCTCAAACGTTAAACAATTAATTGTGTCCTCTTTAGGGTAATAATCAAACCTGTAATTCCTCTTTGTTAAACTTATTAAAGCAATATAGCATGAACTAATAGAATACTCAATTCTCTTGTATTCATCGTAAACTCCTAAATTTACAAATAAACTCATCTAAGTGACTTTATGTACAAATTTACTCGTATTGTTATTGCCTTATTAAGTTCGTCTTAAGTCTGCACGATATTATGACGAAATAAACTTATCATTGTCATGAACTGTGGTAACGAAGAGAACTATCAGTAACGAAGAGAACTATCAGTAACGAAGAGAACTATCAGTAACGAAGAGAACTATCAGTAACGAAGAGAACTATCAGTAACGAAGAGAACTATCAGTAACGAAGAGAACTATCAGTAACGAAGAGAACTATCAGTAACAAAGAGAACTATCAGTAACAAAGAGAACTATCAGTAACAAAGAGAACTATCACTAACAAAGAGAACTATCAGTAGCAAAGAGAACTATCAGTAACAAAGAGAACTATCAGTAGCAAAGAGAACTATCAGTAACAAAGAGAACTATCAGTAACAAAGAGAACTATCAGTAACAAAGAGAACTATCAGTAACGAAGAGAACTATCAGTAACGAAGAGAACTATCAGTAACAAAGAGAACTATCAGTAGCAAAGAGAACTATCAGTAACAAAGAGAACTATCAGTAGCAAAGAGAACTATCAGTAACAAAGAGAACTATCAGTAGCAAAGAGAACTATCAGTAACAAAGAGAACTATCAGTAACAAAGAGAACTATCAGTAACAAAGAGAACTATCAGTAACGAAGAGAACTATCAGTAACAAAGAGAGCTATCAGTTACAAAGAGAGCTATCAGTAACAAAGAGAGCTATCAGTAACAAAGAGAACTATCAGTTACAAAGAGAGCTATCAGTAACAAAGAGAGCTATCAGTAACAAAGAGAGCTATCAGTAACAAAGAGAACTATCAGTTACAAAGAGAGCTATCAGTAACAAAGAGAGCTATCAGTAACAAAGAGAGCTATCAGTAACAAAGAGAGCTATCAGTTACAAAGAGAGCTATCAGTAACAAAGAGAACTATCAGTAACAAAGAGAGCTATCAGTTACAAAGAGAGCTATCAGTTACAAAGAGAGCTATCAGTAACAAAGAGAGCTATCAGTAACAAAGAGAGCTATCAGTTACAAAGAGAGCTATCAGTAACAAAGAGAGCTATCAGTAACAAAGAGAACTATCAGTAACAAAGAGAGCTATCAGTAACAAAAAGAACTGTCAGTAACAAAGAGAGCTATCAGTAACAAAGAGAACTATCAGTAACAAAGAGAGCTAACAAAGAGAGCTATCAGTAACAAAGAGAGCTATCAGTAACAAAGAGAGCTATCAGTAACAAAGAGAGCTATCAGTAACAAAGAGAGCTAACAAAGAGAGCTATCAGTAACAAAGAGAGCTAACAAAGAGAACTATCAGTAACAAAGAGAGCTATCAGTAACAAAGAGAGCTATCAGTAACAAAGAGAGCTAAGAAAGAGAGCTATCATTAACAAAGAGAGCTAACACAGAGAGCTATCAGTAACAAAGAGAGCTATCAGTAACAAAGAGAGCTAACAAAGAGAGCTATCAGTAACAAAGAGAGATAACAAAGAAATCTATCAATAACAAAGAGAACTAACAAAGAGAGCTATCAGTAACAAAGAGAGCTAACGAAGAGAGCTAACAAAGAGAGCTATCAGCAACAAAGAGAGCTAACAAAGAGAGCTATCATTAACGAAGAGAGCTAACAAAGAGAGCTATCATTAACAAAGAGAGCTAACAAAGAGAGCAATCAGCAACAAAAAGAGCTAACGAAGAGAGCTATCAATAACAAAGAGAGATAACAAAGAGAGCTACAGTAACAAAGATAGCTATCAATAACAAAGAGAGCTATCACTAACAAAGAGAGCTATCGGTAACAAAGAGAGCTATCAGTAACAAAGAGAGTTAACAAAGAGAGTTAACAAAGAGAGCTATCAGTAACAAAGAGAGTTAACAAAGAGAGCTATCAGTAACAAAGAGAGTTAACAAAGAGAGCTATCAGTAACAAAGAGAGCTGTCATTAACAAAGAGAGCTATCGGTAACAAAGACAACTATCAGTAACAAAGAGAGCTATCATTAACAAAGAGAACTATCAGTAACAAAGAGAGTTAACAAAGAGAGCTATCATTAACAAAGAAAGCTATCAGTAACAAAGAGAGATATCAGTAACAAAGAGAGCTATCAGTAAGAAAGAGAGCTAACAAAGAGAGCTATCAGTAACAAAGAGAGCTATCAGCAACAAAGAGAGCTATCAGTAACAAAGAGAGCTATCAGTAACAAAGAGAGCTAACAAAGAGAGCTATCAGTAACAAAGAGAGCTATCAGTAAAAAAGAGAGCTATCAGTAACAAAGAGAGCTATCAGTAACAAAGAGAGCTATCAGTAACAAAGAGAGCTAACAAAGAGAGCTATCAGTAACAAAGAGAGCTATCAGCAACAAAGAGAGCTATCAGTAACAAAGAGAGCTATCAGTAACAAAGAGAGCTATCAGTAACAAAGAGAGCTATCAGTAACAAAAAGAGCTATCAGCAACAAAGAGAGCTAACAAAGAGAGCTATCAGTAACAAAGAGAGCTATCAGCAACAAAGAGAGTTATCAGTAACAAAGAGAACTATTAGTAGCAAAGAGAACTGTCAGTAACAAAGAGAGCTATCAGTAACAAAGAGAGCTATCAGTAACAAAGAGAGCTATCAGTAACAAAGAGAGCTATCAGTAACAAAGAGAGCTATCAGTAACAAAGAGAGCTATCAGTAACAAAGAGAGCTATCAGTAACAAAGAGAGCTAACAAAGAGAGCTATCAGTAACAAAGAGAGCTATAAGCAACAAAGAGAGCTATCAGTAACAAAGAGAGCTATCAGTAACAAAGAGTGCTAACAAAGAGAGCTATCAGTAACAAAGAGACCTATCAGTAACAAAGAGAGCTAACAAAGAGAGCTATCATTAACAAAGAGAGCTATCAGTAACAAAGAGAGCTATCAGTAACAAAGAGAGCTAACAAAGAGAGCTATCAGTAACAAAGAGAGCTAACAAAGAAAACTATCAATAACAAAGAGAGCTAACAAAGAGAGCTATCAGTAACAAAGAGAGCTAACAAAGAGAGCCATCACTAACAAAGAGAGCTAACAAAGATAGCTAGCAAAGAGAGCTATCAGTAACAAAGAGAACTATCAGTAACAAAGAGAACTATCAGTAACAAAGAGAACTATCAGTAACAAAGAGAACTATCAGTAACAAAGAGAACTATCAGTAACGAAGAGAACTATCAGTAACAAAGAGAACTATCAGTAACAAAGAGAACTATCAGTAACAAAGAGAACTATCAGTAACAAAGAGAACTATCAGTAACAAAGAGAACTATCAGTAGCAAAGAGAACTATCAGTAACAAAGAGAGCTATCAGTAACAAAGAGAACTATCAGTAACAAAGAGAGCTATCAATAACAAAGAGAGCTATCAGTAACAAAGAGAGCTATCAGTAACAAAGAGAGCTATCAGTAACAAAGAGAACTATTAGTAGCAAAGAGAACTGTCAGTAACAAAGAGAGCTATCAGTAACAAAGAGAACTATCAGTAACAAAGAGAGCTATCAGTAACAAAGAGAGCTATCAGTAACAAAGAGAACTATCACTAACAAAGAGAGCTAACAAAGAGAGCTATCAGTAACAAAGAGAGCTATCAGTAACAAAGAGAACTATTAGTAGCAAAGAGAACTATCAGTAACAAAGAGAGCTAACAAAGAGAGCTATCAGTAACAAAGAGAACTATCAGTAACAAAGAGAGCTATCAGTAACAAAGAGAGCTATCAGTAACAAAGAGAGCTGTCAGTAACAAAGAGAGCTATCAGTAACAAAGAGAGCTATCAGTAACAAAGAGAGCTATCAGTAACAAAGAGAGCTATCAGTAACAAAGAGAGCTATCAGTAACAAAGAGAAATATCAGTAACAAAGAGAGCTATCAGTAACAAAGAGAGCTATCAGTAACAAAGAGAGCTATCAGTAACAAAGAGAACTATCAGTAACAAAGAGAGCTATCAGTAACAAAGAGAGCTATCAGTAACAAAGAGAGCTATCAGTAACAAAGAGAGCTATCAGTAACAAAGAGAGCTATCAGTAACAAAGAGAGCTATCAGTAACAAAGAGAGCTATCAGTAACAAAGAGAACTATCACTAACAAAGAGAGCTATCAGTAACAAAGAGAGCTATCAGTAACAAAGAGAGCTATCAGTAACAAAGAGAACTATCAGTAACAAAGAGAGCTATCAGTAACAAAGAGAACTATCAGTAACAAAGAGAGCTATCAGTAACAAAGAGAGCTATCAGTAACAAAGAGAGCTATCAGTAACAAAGAGAGCTATCAGTAACAAAGAGAACTATCACTAACAAAGAGAGCTAACAAAGAGAGCTATCAGTAACAAAGAGAACTATTAGTAACAAACTATCAGTAACAAAGAGAGTTAACAAAGAGAGCTATCATTAACAAAGAAAGTTATCAGTAACAAAGAGAACTATCAGTAACAAAGAGAGCTAACAAAGAGAGCTATCAGTAACAAAGAGAGCTAACAAAGAAAACTATCAATAACAAAGAGAGCTAACAAAGAGAGCTATCAGTAACAAAGAGAGCTAACAAAGAGAGCCATCACTAACAAAGAGAGCTAACAAAGATAGCTAACAAAGAGAGCTATCAGTAACAAAGAGAACTATCAGTAACAAAGAGAACTATCAGTAACAAAGAGAACTATCAGTAACAAAGAGAACTATCAGTAACAAAGAGAACTATCAGTAACGAAGAGAACTATCAGTAACAAAGAGAACTATCAGTAACAAAGAGAACTATCAGTTACAAAGAGAGCTATCAGTTACAAAGAGAGCTATCACTAACAAAGAGAGCTATCAGTAACAAAGAGAACTATCAGTTACAAAGAGAGCTATCAGTAACAAAGAGAGCTATCAGTAACAAAGAGAGCTATCAGTAACAAAGAGAACTATCAGTTACAAAGAGAGCTATCAGTAACAAAGAGAGCTATCAGTAACAAAGAGAGCTATCAGTAACAAAGAGAGCTATCAGTTACAAAGAGAGCTATCAGTAACAAAGAGAACTATCAGTAACAAAGAGAGCTATCAGTTACAAAGAGAGCTATCAGTTACAAAGAGAGCTATCAGTAACAAAGAGAGCTATCAGTAACAAAGAGAGCTATCAGTTACAAAGAGAGCTATCAGTAACAAAGAGAGCTATCAGTAACAAAGAGAACTATCAGTAACAAAGAGAGCTATCAGTAACAAAAAGAACTGTCAGTAACAAAGAGAGCTATCAGTAACAAAGAGAACTATCAGTAACAAAGAGAGCTAACAAAGAGAGCTATCAGTAACAAAGAGAGCTATCAGTAACAAAGAGAGCTATCAGTAACACAGAGAGCTATCAGTAACAAAGAGAGCTAACAAAGAGAGCTATCAGTAACAAAGAGAGCTAACAAAGAGAACTATCAGTAACAAAGAGAGCTATCAGTAACAAAGAGAGCTATCAGTAACAAAGAGAGCTAAGAAAGAGAGCTATCATTAACAAAGAGAGCTAACACAGAGAGCTATCAGTAACAAAGAGAGCTATCAGTAACAAAGAGAGCTAACAAAGAGAGCTATCAGTAACAAAGAGAGATAACAAAGAAATCTATCAATAACAAAGAGAACTAACAAAGAGAGCTATCAGTAACAAAGAGAGCTAACAAAGAGAGCTAACAAAGAGAGCTATCAGCAACAAAGAGAGCTAACAAAGAGAGCTATCAGTAACAAAGAGAGCTATCAGTAACAAAGAGAGCTAAGAAAGAGAGCTATCATTAACAAATAGAGCTAACACAGAGAGCTATCAGTAACAAAGAGAGCTATCAGTAACAAAGAGAGCTAACAAAGAGAGCTATCAGTAACAAAGAGAGATAACAAAGAGATCTATCAATAACAAAGAGAACTAACAAAGAGAGCTATCAGTAACAAAGAGAGCTAACAAAGAGAGCTAACAAAGAGAGCTATCAGCAACAAAGAGAGCTAACAAAGAGAGCTATCATTAACGAAGAGAGCTAACAAAGAGAGCTATCATTAACAAAGAGAGCTAACAAAGAGAGCAATCAGCAACAAAAAGAGCTAACGAAGAGAGCTATCAATAACAAAGAGAGATAACAAAGAGAGCTACAGTAACAAAGATAGCTATCAATAACAAAGAGAGCTATCACTAACAAAGAGAGCTATCGGTAACAAAGAGAGCTATCAGTAACAAAGAGAGTTAACAAAGAGAGTTAACAAAGAGAGCTATCAGTAACAAAGAGAGTTAACAAAGAGAGCTATCAGTAACAAAGAGAGTTAACAAAGAGAGCTATCAGTAACAAAGAGAGCTGTCATTAACAAAGAGAGCTATCGGTAACAAAGACAACTATCAGTAACAAAGAGAGCTATCATTAACAAAGAGAACTATCAGTAACAAAGAGAGTTAACAAAGAGAGCTATCATTAACAAAGAAAGCTATCAGTAACAAAGAGAGATATCAGTAACAAAGAGAGCTATCAGTAAGAAAGAGAGCTAACAAAGAGAGCTATCAGTAACAAAGAGAGCTATCAGCAACAAAGAGAGCTATCAGTAACAAAGAGAGCTATCAGTAACAAAGAGATCTAACAAAGAGAGCTATCAGTAACAAAGAGAGCTATCAGTAAAAAAGAGAGCTTTCAGTAACAAAGAGAGCTATCAGTAACAAAGAGAGCTATCAGTAACAAAGAGAGCTAACAAAGAGAGCTATCAGTAACAAAGAGAGCTATCAGCAACAAAGAGAGCTATCAGTAACAAAGAGAGCTATCAGTAACAAAGAGAGCTATCAGTAACAAAGAGAGCTATCAGTAACAAAGAGAGCTATCAGTAACAAAGAGAGCTATCAGTAACAAAGAGAGCTAACAAAGAGAGCTATCAGTAACAAAGAGAGCTATCAGCAACAAAGAGAGTTATCAGTAACAAAGAGAACTATTAGTAGCAAAGAGAACTGTCAGTAACAAAGAGAGCTATCAGTAACAAAGAGAGCTATCAGTAACAAAGAGAGCTATCAGTAACAAAGAGAGCTATCAGTAACAAAGAGAGCTATCAGTAACAAAGAGAGCTATCAGTAACAAAGAGAGCTATCAGTAACAAAGAGAGCTAACAAAGAGAGCTATCAGTAACAAAGAGAGCTATCAGCAACAAAGAGAGCTATCAGTAACAAAGAGAGCTATCAGTAACAAAGAGTGCTAACAAAGAGAGCTATCAGTAACAAAGAGACCTATCAGTAACAAAGAGAGCTAACAAAGAGAGCTATCATTAACAAAGAGAGCTATCAGTAACAAAGAGAGCTATCAGTAACAAAGAGAGCTAACAAAGAGAGCTATCAGTAACAAAGAGAGCTAACAAAGAAAACTATCAATAACAAAGAGAGCTAACAAAGAGAGCTATCAGTAACAAAGAGAGCTAACAAAGAGAGCCATCACTAACAAAGAGAGCTAACAAAGATAGCTAGCAAAGAGAGCTATCAGTAACAAAGAGAACTATCAGTAACAAAGAGAACTATCAGTAACAAAGAGAACTATCAGTAACAAAGAGAACTATCAGTAACAAAGAGAACTATCAGTAACGAAGAGAACTATCAGTAACAAAGAGAACTATCAGTAACAAAGAGAACTATCAGTAACAAAGAGAACTATCAGTAACCAAGAGAACTATCAGTAACAAAGAGAACTATCAGTAGCAAAGAGAACTATCAGTAACAAAGAGAGCTATCAGTAACAAAGAGAACTATCAGTAACAAAGAGAGCTATCAATAACAAAGAGAGCTATCAGTAACAAAGAGAGCTATCAGTAACAAAGAGAGCTATCAGTAACAAAGAGAACTATTAGTAGCAAAGAGAACTGTCAGTAACAAAGAGAGCTATCAGTAACAAAGAGAACTATCAGTAACAAAGAGAGCTATCAGTAACAAAGAGAGCTATCAGTAACAAAGAGAACTATCACTAACAAAGAGAGCTAACAAAGAGAGCTATCAGTAACAAAGAGAGCTATCAGTAACAAAGAGAACTATTAGTAGCAAAGAGAACTATCAGTAACAAAGAGAGCTAACAAAGAGAGCTATCAGTAACAAAGAGAACTATCAGTAACAAAGAGAGCTATCAGTAACAAAGAGAGCTATCAGTAACAAAGAGAGCTGTCAGTAACAAAGAGAGCTATCAGTAACAAAGAGAGCTATCAGTAACAAAGAGAGCTATCAGTAACAAAGAGAGCTATCAGTAACAAAGAGAGCTATCAGTAACAAAGAGAAATATCAGTAACAAAGAGAGCTATCAGTAACAAAGAGAGCTATCAGTAACAAAGAGAGCTATCAGTAACAAAGAGAACTATCAGTAACAAAGAGAGCTATCAGTAACAAAGAGAGCTATCAGTAACAAAGAGAGCTATCAGTAACAAAGAGAGCTATCAGTAACAAAGAGAGCTATCAGTAACAAAGAGAGCTATCAGTAACAAAGAGAACTATCACTAACAAAGAGAGCTATCAGTAACAAAGAGAGCTATCAGTAACAAAGAGAGCTATCAGTAACAAAGAGAGCTATCAGTAACAAAGAGAACTATCAGTAACAAAGAGAGCTATCAGTAACAAAGAGAACTATCAGTAACAAAGAGAGCTATCAGTAACAAAGAGAGCTATCAGTAACAAAGAGAGCTATCAGTAACAAAGAGAAATATCAGTAACAAAGAGAGCTATCAGTAACAAAGAGAGCTATCAGTAACAAAGAGAGCTATCAGTAACAAAGAGAACTATCAGTAACAAAGAGAGCTATCAGTAACAAAGAGAGCTATCAGTAACAAAGAGAGCTATCAGTAACAAAGAGAGCTATCAGTAACAAAGAGAGCTATCAGTAACAAAGAGAGCTATCAGTAACAAAGAGAGCTATCAGTAACAAAGAGAACTATCACTAACAAAGAGAGCTATCAGTAACAAAGAGAGCTATCAGTAACAAAGAGAGCTATCAGTAACAAAGAGAGCTATCAGTAACAAAGAGAACTATCAGTAACAAAGAGAGCTATCAGTAACAAAAAGAGCTATCAGTAACAAAGAGAGCTATCAGTAACAAAGAGAGCTATCAGTAACAAAGAGAACTATCACTAACAAAGAGAGCTAACAAAGAGAGCTATCAGTAACAAAGAGAACTATTAGTAACAAACTATCAGTAACAAAGAGAGTTAACAAAGAGAGCTATCATTAACAAAGAAAGTTATCAGTAACAAAGAGAACTATCAGTAACAAAGAGAGCTAACAAAGAGAGCTATCAGTAACAAAGAGAGCTAACAAAGAAAACTATCAATAACAAAGAGAGCTAACAAAGAGATCTATCAGTAACAAAGACAGCTAACAAAGAGAGCCATCACTAACAAAGAGAGCTAACAAAGATAGCTAACAAAGAGAGCTATCAGTAACAAAGAGAACTATCAGTAACAAAGAGAACTATCAGTAACAAAGAGAACTATCAGTAACAAAGAGAACTATCAGTAACAAAGAGAACTATCAGTAACGAAGAGAACTATCAGTAACAAAGAGAACTATCAGTAACAAAGAGAACTATCAGTAACAAAGAGAGCTAACAAAGAGAGCTATCAGTAACAAAGAGAACTATCAGTAACAAAGAGAGCTATCAGTAACAAAGAGAGCTATCAGTAACAAAGAGAGCTGTCAGTAACAAAGAGAGCTATCAGTAACAAAGAGAGCTATCAGTAACAAAGAGAGCTATCAGTAACAAAGAGAGCTATCAGTAACAAAGAGAGCTATCAGTAACAAAGAGAAATATCAGTAACAAAGAGAGCTATCAGTAACAAAGAGAGCTATCAGTAACAAAGAGAGCTATCAGTAACAAAGAGAACTATCAGTAACAAAGAGAGCTATCAGTAACAAAGAGAGCTATCAGTAACAAAGAGAGCTATCAGTAACAAAGAGAGCTATCAGTAACAAAGAGAGCTATCAGTAACAAAGAGAGCTATCAGTAACAAAGAGAACTATCACTAACAAAGAGAGCTATCAGTAACAAAGAGAGCTATCAGTAACAAAGAGAGCTATCAGTAACAAAGAGAGCTATCAGTAACAAAGAGAACTATCAGTAACAAAGAGAGCTATCAGTAACAAAGAGAACTATCAGTAACAAAGAGAGCTATCAGTAACAAAGAGAGCTATCAGTAACAAAGAGAGCTATCAGTAACAAAGAGAAATATCAGTAACAAAGAGAGCTATCAGTAACAAAGAGAGCTATCAGTAACAAAGAGAGCTATCAGTAACAAAGAGAACTATCAGTAACAAAGAGAGCTATCAGTAACAAAGAGAGCTATCAGTAACAAAGAGAGCTATCAGTAACAAAGAGAGCTATCAGTAACAAAGAGAGCTATCAGTAACAAAGAGAGCTATCAGTAACAAAGAGAGCTATCAGTAACAAAGAGAACTATCACTAACAAAGAGAGCTATCAGTAACAAAGAGAGCTATCAGTAACAAAGAGAGCTATCAGTAACAAAGAGAGCTATCAGTAACAAAGAGAACTATCAGTAACAAAGAGAGCTATCAGTAACAAAAAGAGCTATCAGTAACAAAGAGAGCTATCAGTAACAAAGAGAGCTATCAGTAACAAAGAGAACTATCACTAACAAAGAGAGCTAACAAAGAGAGCTATCAGTAACAAAGAGAACTATTAGTAACAAACTATCAGTAACAAAGAGAGTTAACAAAGAGAGCTATCATTAACAAAGAAAGTTATCAGTAACAAAGAGAACTATCAGTAACAAAGAGAGCTAACAAAGAGAGCTATCAGTAACAAAGAGAGCTAACAAAGAAAACTATCAATAACAAAGAGAGCTAACAAAGAGATCTATCAGTAACAAAGACAGCTAACAAAGAGAGCCATCACTAACAAAGAGAGCTAACAAAGATAGCTAACAAAGAGAGCTATCAGTAACAAAGAGAACTATCAGTAACAAAGAGAACTATCAGTAACAAAGAGAACTATCAGTAACAAAGAGAACTATCAGTAACAAAGAGAACTATCAGTAACGAAGAGAACTATCAGTAACAAAGAGAACTATCAGTAACAAAGAGAACTATCAGTAACAAAGAGAACTATCTGTAACCAAGAGAACTATCAGTAACAAAGAGAACTATCAGTAGCAAAGAGAACTATCAGTAACAAAGAGAGCTATCAGTAACAAAGAGAACTATCAGTAACAAAGAGAGCTATCAATAACAAAGAGAGCTATCAGTAACAAAGAGAGCTATCAGTAACAAAGAGAGCTATCAGTAACAAAGAGAACTATTAGTAGCAAAGAGAACAGTCAGTAACAAAGAGAGCTATCAGTAACAAAGAGAACTATCAGTAACAAAGAGAGCTATCAGTAACAAAGAGAGCTATCAGTAACAAAGAGAACTATCACTAACAAAGAGAGCTAACAAAGAGAGCTATCAGTAACAAAGAGAGCTATCAGTAACAAAGAGAACTATTAGTAGCAAAGAGAACTATCAGTAACAAAGAGAGCTAACAAAGAGAGCTATCAGTAACAAAGAGAACTATCAGTAACAAAGAGAGCTATCAGTAACAAAGAGAGCTATCAGTAACAAAGAGAGCTGTCAGTAACAAAGAGAGCTATCAGTAACAAAGAGAGCTATCAGTAACAAAGAGAGCTATCAGTAACAAAGAGAGCTATCAGTAACAAAGAGAGCTATCAGTAACAAAGAGAACTATCAGTAACAAAGAGAGCTATCAGTAACAAAGAGAGCTATCAGTAACAAAGAGAGCTATCAGTAACAAAGAGAACTATCAGTAACAAAGAGAGCTATCAGTAACAAAGAGAGCTATCAGTAACAAAGAGAGCTATCAGTAACAAAGAGAGCTATCAGTAACAAAGAGAGCTATCAGTAACAAAGAGAGCTATCAGTAACAAAGAGAGCTATCAGTAACAAAGAGAGCTATCAGTAAGAAAGAGAGCTAACAAAGAGAGCTATCAGTAACAAAGAGAGCTATCAGCAACAAAGAGAGCTATCAGTAACAAAGAGAGCTATCAGTAACAAAGAGAGCTAACAAAGAGAGCTATCAGTAACAAAGAGAGCTATCAGTAACAAAGAGAGCTATCAGTAACAAAGAGAACTATCACTAACAAAGAGAGCTAACAAAGAGAGCTATCAGTAACAAAGAGAACTATTAGTAGCAAAGAGAACTATCAGTAACCAAGAGAGCTAACAAAGAGAGCTAACAAAGAGAGCTATCAGTAACAAAGAGAGCTATCAGTAACAAAGAGAGCTATCAGTAGCAATGAGAGCTATCAGTAACAAAGAGAGCTATCAGTAGCAAAGAGAGCTATCAGTAACAAAGAGAGCTATCAGTAACAAAGAGAGCTATCAGTAGCAAAGAGAGCTGTCAGTAACAAAGAGAACTATCAGTAACAAAGAGAGCTATCAGTAACAAAGAGAGCTGTCAGTAGCAAAGAGAGCTATCAGTAACAAAGAGAGCTATCAGTAACAAAGAGAGCTATCAGTAACAAAGAGTTCTATCAGTAACAAAGAGAGCTATCAGTAACAGAGAGAGCTATCAGTAACAAAGAGAGTTAACAAAGAGAGTTAACGAAGAGAGCTATCAGTAACAAAGACAACTATCAGAAACAAAGAGAGCTATCATTAACAAAGAGAACAATCAGTAACAAAGAGAGTTAACAAAGAGAGCTATCATTAACAAAGAAAGCTATCAGTAACAAAGAGAGCAATCATTAACAAAGAGAGTTAACAGAGCTATCATTAACAAAGAGAACTATTAGTAACAAAGATAGCAATCAGTAACAAAGAGAGTTAACAAAGAGAGCTATCATTAACAAAGAAAGTTATCAGTAACAAAGAGAACTATCAGTAACAAAGAGAGCTATCAGTAACAGAGAGAGTTATCAGTAACAAAGAGAGCTATCAGTAACAAAGAGAGCTATCAGTAACAAAGAGAGCTATCAGTAACAAAGAGAGCTATCAGTAACAAAGAGAGCTATCAGTAACAAAGAGAGGTATCAGTAACAAAGAGAGCTATCAGTAACAAAGAGAACTATCAGTAACAAAGAGAGCTATCAGTAACAAAGAGAGCTATCAGTAACAAAGAGAGCTATCAGTAACAAAGAGAGCTATCAGTAACAAAGAGAGGTATCAGTAACAAAGAGAGGTATCAGTAACAAAGAGAGCTATCAGTAACAAAGAGAGGTATCAGTAACAAAGAGAGCTATCAGTAACAAAGAGAGCTATCAGTAACAAAGAGAGGTATCAGTAACAAAGAGAGGTATCAGTAACAAAGAGAGCTATCGGTAACAAAGAGAGCTATCAGTAACAAAGAGAGCTATCAGTAACAAAGAGAGCTATCAGTAACAAAGAGAGCTATCAGTAACAAAGAGAGCTATCAGTAAGAGAGCTATCAGTAACAAAGAGAGCTATCAGTAACAAAGAGAGCTATCAGTAACAAAGAGAGCTATCAGTAACAAAGAGAGCTATCAGTAACAAAGAGAGCTATCAGTAACAAAGAGAGCTATCAGTAACAAAGAGAGGTATCAGTAACAAAGAGAGCTATCAGTATGATAGTCTTCTAAACACTGTTCAAGCTGCCCAAAGAAAATTTATTCTGTTTAGAGAAATAAGATGGAATATAAATGATGCTACAAGGATGAACAATGAGCTCAAACATCTTATAAGGCAAAGACAGGAATTTATAGGTGTATCAGAAGAGGTAAGAGTCATCTTATTAATCAATATATCCACACTAAGAGGAAGATTAAAAAAGAGATGATGGAAAGCTAGAAGAGAATAATGAAATTAAAGTTGCTTGGGATTCGAAAGCAAACCCAAAAGTTTTTTCCAGGTATATAGAACAAAGGTTAGAGAAAAAATAGGTCCACTTAAAACTAACTCTGGACACCTTACTGACGAAGAGAATCAAATGTGCTCAACTTTTAATAATTATTTCCTCTCGGTTTTCACACAATAAGACACTAACGATATCCCAGTCATTAATTTTTTTTTAGTTGGCCTGAAGAAAATAAATTATGTATTAGGACAGTCACTCGAGAAATGGTAATCAAACATGTTGACCGATTAAGTCAAAATAAGTCCCCAGGCCCTGGGGATTTATTTTGACTTAATCGATGATAAATCATTACTGTCATATTACCGCCCCTATATACCATCAATACGACAACATTTGTATTTGCGAATATACAGAGTCTAAAGTCATCAACAAACAACAAAATACCCTTCATCAGTGGACTGCTCACAGAGTCTTACCTGGAGTTTACCTGGAGAGAGTTCCGGGGGTCAACGCCCCCGCGGCCCGGTCTGTGACCAGGCCTCCTGGTGGATCAGAGCCTGATCAACCAGGCTGTTACTGCTGGCTGCACGCAAAAGGACGTACGAGCCACAGCCCGGCTGGTCAGGAACCGACTTTAGGTGCTTGTCCAGTGCCAGGGGTCTGTTGGTAATCCCCTTTATGTATGCTTTTCATTGGGGGAAGTTGCATCGTCTGCCAAGTCTTTTGCTTTCGTAGTGAGTGATTTTCGTGTGCAAGTTCGGTACTAGTCCCTCTAGAATTTTCCAGGTGTATATAATCATGTATCTCTCCCGCCTGCATTCCAGGGAATACAGGTTCAGGAACCTCAAGCGCTCCCAGTAATTTAGGTGTTTCATCTCCGTTATGCGCGCCGTGAAGGTTCTCTGTACATTTTCTAGGTCAGCAATTTCACCTGCCTTGAAAGGTGCTGTTAGTGTACAGCAATATTCCAGCCTAGATAAAACAAGTGACCTGAAGAGTGTCATCATGGGCTTGGCATCCCTAGTTTTGAAGGTTCTCATTATCCATCCTGTCATTTTTCTAGCAGATGCGATTGATACAATGTTATGGTCCTTGAAGGTGAGATCCTCCGACATGATCACTCCCAGGTCTTTGACGTTGGTGTTTCGCTCTATTTTGTGGCCAGAATTTGTTTTGTACTCTGATGAAGATTTAATTTCCTCGTGTTTACCATATCTGAGTAATTGAAATTTCTCATCGTTGAACTTCATATTATTTTCTGCAGCCCACTGAAAGATTTGGTTGATGTCCGCCTGGAGCCTTGCAGTGTCTGCAATGGAAGACACTGTCATGCAGATTCGGGTATCATCTGCAAAGGAAGACACGGTGCTGTGGCTGACATCCTTGTCTATGTCAGATATGAGGATGAGGAACAAGATGGGAGCGAGTACTGTGCCTTGTGGAACAGAGCTTTTCACCGTAGCTGCCTCGGACTTTACCCTGTTGACGACTACTCTCTGTGTTCTGTTAGTGAGGAAATTATAGATCCATCGACCGACTTTTCCTGTTATTCCTTTAGCACGCATTTTGTGCGCTATTACGCCATGGTCACACTTGTCGAAGGCTTTTGCAAAGTCTGTATATATTACATCTGCATTCTTTTTATCTTCTAGTGCATCTAGGACCTTGTCGTAGTGATCCAATAGTTGAGACAGACAGGAGCGACATGTTCTAAACCCATGTTGCCCTGGGTTGCGTAATTTATGGGTTTCCAAACGATTTCTTGAGTTATGGGTTTCTAGATGGGTGGTGATCTTGCTTCTTAGGACCCTTTCAAAAAATTTTATGATATGGGATGTTAGTGCTATCGGTCTGTAGTTCTTTGCTGTTGCTTTACTGCCCCCTTTGTGGAGTGGGGCTATATCTGTTGTTTTTAGTAACTGTGGGACGACCCCTGTGTCCATGCTCCCTCTCCATTGGATGGTAAAAGCTCGTTCTTGATGAACACGGAGTTCCATGAGTCTGGCCCTGGGGCAGAGTGCATGGGCATGTCATTTATCGCCTGTTCGAAGTCATTTGGCGTCAGGATAACATCAGATATGCTTGTGTTAACCAAATTCTGTGGCTCTCTCATAAAAAAATCATTTTGATCTTCGACTCTCAGTCTGGTTAGCGGCTTGCTAAAAACTGAGTCATATTTGGACTTGAGTAGCTCACTCATTTCCTTGCTGTCATCTGTGTAGGACCCATCTTGTTTAAGTAGGGGCCCAATACTGGACGTTGTTCTCGACTTTGATTTGGCATAGAAGAAATACTTTGGGTTTCTTTCGATTTCATTTATGGCTTTTAGTTCTTCCCGCGATTCCTGACTCCTATAAGATTCCTTTAGCTTAAGTTCGATGCTTGCTATTTCTCTGACCAGTGTCTCCCTACGCATTTCAGATATATTGACCTCTTTTAGCCGCTCTGTTATTCTTTTCCGTCGCCTGTAAAGGGAGCGCCTGTCTCTTTCTATTTTACATCTACTCCTTTTTCTTAGAGGAATAAGCCTTGTGCATACATCGAGTGCCACTGAGTTAATCTGTTCTAGGCATAAGTTGGGGTCTGTGTTGCTTAGTATATCTTCCCAGCTTATATCGGTTAGGACTTGGTTTACTTGGTCCCAATTTATGTTTTTGTTGTTGAAGTTGAATTTGGTGAATGCTCCCTTGTGACTAATCTCATTATGTCGGTCTGGGGCTCCGCGCATACATGTCTGAACCTCAATTATGTTGTGATCTGAGTATATTTTTTTGATATGATGACATTTCGTATCAGATCATTGTTTGAGGCTTTTACAGAGACCCACACAAAGGATCACTTCGACAACGAAATATGGATCCCAGGGTAAAACTTATTCAGATGCGACAGAAAGAACAGGCAACAAGAATGGGTTGGCTTGTATGTCACAGAATCGCTCATTTGCTGGGAACTGCTGAACACCACAAATGTTGTAGTTGAAGTTTTGGCAGTAAAGACTGAAAACCAAAATCTTGTCACTGTAGCTGTATATAAGCCACCAGATACAACTTCCCGACAATTCAAGGAACAACTCTTTAAAATTGATTACTGTCCGGAAAATCTTCCAACTCCCTGGACCCATTATGTACATCTGTAATCTGTAAATACTTTTGCAACTTGTCATAATTGTGATCAGATCTACCTGGCGTTCATTACTTTTGTAACTTGCTCAGCTATCAAAACTTTGAGGCCCAGTCCCTGGACCCATTATGTGCCTCTAATTCAGTAATCTTTTGACTACCGCGCACAGGATGGGTATGAGGTGCATAATAAAGATATTTAACTAAGCAGAGATAACCCCCACGAGGCAGCTCACATGAAAATTCATATACACATGAGCTGTCAAATCTCTGCAACAAATTCACCTTATGCCACCTGACAGTGAAGCCAACAAAACTGGAAAATACATTTCACCTTATCTTCACTAATAATGATGACCTGGTACGAAATATAACAGTATCAAAGACAATACACTCGGATCACAACGTAATCGAAGTATGCACAGGGCTCTTGACCAGCAAAATGAGATCAATTATGAGGGTGCTTTCACCAAATTCAACTTCAATAACAGAAACATACAATGGGATCAAATTAACCATGTCCTGGGAAGATATCCTAAACAATGTGGGTCCAAACTTTTACCAAGAAAGAATTAACTCAGTGGCACATTCCCCTAAGAAAAAAGAAGAGAATATGTAAACTAGAAAGAGAGAGATGCTCCCTCTACAGGCAAAGGTGAATAATCACAGCGCTGCTCAAAGGGGCCAGTCTATCTGAAATAAAGAAGGAGGCACTAGCCAGAAAAATAGAAAATGTCGAACTTAAACTTAAGGAATCATACAGGAGCCAAGAGACACAGGAAGAGCTTCAAGCCATAAATGAAATTGGAAAAAATATATATTTCTTTTCTTATGCCAAATCTAGGGCAAAAACAACGTTAGGTATTGGGCCTCTGCTTAAACGAACTGGGACTTACACAGATGACAGCAAAAACATGAGTGAGATACTGAAGTACCAGTACGACTCACCGTTTAGTGAGCCGTTAATAAGACTAAGGGTTGACAATCTAAATTAATTTTTTTATGACCGAGACTCAAGATTTGGTTAATTCAAGAATTTCTGAGATAATCCTAACACCACAGGATTTTGAAAAAAAAAAAATGACATGCCCATGTACTCTGCCCCAGGCTCACACTCGTGGAACTATGTGTTCATCAAGAACTGCAACAAACCCATTTCATTTGCCTTAAATATTCTATGGAAAGGGAGAATAGACACAGGGGGTCATCCCACAGTCACTAAAAACCACAGATACAGCCCCACTCGACAAAGGTGGCAGTAAAGCAATTGCAAATAATTACAGATCGGCAGCACGAACTTTACACATCATAAAATCTTTGAAATGGTTCTAAGAAGCTAGATCGCCAACCAGTTGGATACCCAACAGTTGCATAACCCAGGGCAGCATGGGTCTAGAACAGGTCGTTCCTGCCTCTCACAACTACTTGACCACTATGACATGGTCTTGAATGCACTGGAAGACAAACAAAATGCAGATTTAATATACACAGACTTTGCGAAAGCATTCGATAAGTGTGACCATGGTGTAATGGCCCACAAAATGCAAGATAAAGGAATAACAGGAAAAGTGGGTAAATGGATCTATAGCCTCCTAACAAATAGAACACAAACAGTAATAGTAAACAATGTAAAGTCAGAGGCGGCTACAGTGAAAAGTTCTGTTCCACAAAGTACAGTGCCCCCTCCCATCCTTTTCCTAATATTTGACATAGAAATGTAAGCCACAGCACCGTGTCGTCCTAAGCTGATTACCTGGAGTTTACCTGGAGAGAGTTCCGGGGGTCAACGCCCCCGCGGCCCGGTCTGTGACCAGGCCTCCTGGTGGATCAGAACCTGATCAACCAGGCTGTTGCTGATGGCTGCACGCAAACCAACGTACGAGCCACAGCCTGGCTGATCAGGAACTGACTTTAGGTGCTTGTCCAGTGCCAGCTTGAAGACTGCCAGGGGTCTGTTGGTAATCCCGCTTATGTGTGCTGGGAGGCAGTTGAACAGTCTCGGGCCCCTGACACTTATTGTATGGTCTCTTAACGTGCTAGTGACACCCCTGCTTTTCATTGGGGGGATGTTGCATCGTCTGCCAAGTCTTTTGCTTTCGTAGTGAGTGATTTTCGTGTGCAAGTTCGGTACCAGTCCCTCTAGGATTTTCCAGGTGTATATAATCATGTATCTCTCCTTCCTGCGTTCCAGGGAATACAGGTTTAGGAACCTCAAGCGCTCCCAGTAATTGAGGTGTTTTATCTCCGTTATGCGCGCCGTGAAATTTCTCTGTACATTTTCTAGGTCGGCAATTTCACCTGCCTTGAAAGGTGCTGTTAGTGTGCAGCAATATTCCAGCCTAGATAGAACAAGTGACCTGAAGAGTGTCATCATGGGCTTGGCCTCCCTAGTTTTGAAGGTTCTCATTATCCATCCTGTCATTTTTCTAGCAGATGCGATTAATACAATGTTATGGTCCTTGAAGGTGAGATCCTCCGACATGATCACTCCCAGGTCTTTGACGTTGGTGTTTCGCTCTATTTTGTGGCCAGAATTTGTTTTGTACTCTGATGAAGTTTTAATTTCCTCATGTTTACTATATCGGAGTAATTGAAATTTTTCATCATTGAACTTCATATTGTTTTCTGCAACCCATAGAAAGATTTGGTTGATGTCCGCCTGGAGTCTTGCAGTGTCTGCAATGAAGGACACTGTTATGCAAATTCGGGTGTCATCTGCAAAGGAAGACACGGTGCTGTGGCTGACATCCCTGTCTATGTCAGATATGAGGATAAGAAACAAGATGGGAGCGAGTACTGTGCCTTGTGGAACAGAGCTTTTCACCGTAGCCGCCTCAGACTTTACTCTGTTGACTACTACACTTTGTGTTCTGTTTGTGAGGAAATTATAGATCCATCTACCAACTTTTCCTGTCAATGGTATACAGTACTGACGAGACGAACTATCAGTACACACAGCCCCGGCAGCATTCATCTCTTCTCATCTCATCAAAGCCATATAATACATAAACTCGAGATAAATCGTAATAAATGATTGTCACTGAATACACAGAAGGAAAGACAACTAAGAGAACCACAATTTATACTTTAGTAAGTGAGGTGATACCTCACTTATTGTGTAATGCCTAAGTGAGGTGATACCTCACTTATTGTGTAATGCCTAAGTGAGGTGATACCTCACTTATTGTGTAATGCCTAAGTGAGGTGATACCTCACTTAGGCATTACACAGGTGAGGAGATACCTCACTCAGGTATCACGCAGGTGAGGTGATACCTCACTCAGGTATCACGCAGGTGAGGTGATACCTCACTCAGGTATCACGCAGGTGAGGTGATACCTCACTCAGGTATCACGCTCAAGTGAGGTGATAAGAACATAAGAAAGAAGGAACACTACAGCAGGCCTACTGGCCCATGCGAGGCAGGTCCAAATCTCTTACCGGCTTAAGCTAATGCCCCAACCTAGTCAGGTCAGATCACATTCACCTTAGGAAGGAGCACGGCATCTGACCTAGTAGCACAAGCTAGCCAGGTCCAGCTCGCACCCACTCATGTATTTATCTAACCTATTTTTAAAATTGCACAACGTTTTAGCCTCTATAACTGTACTCGGGAATTTGTTCTACTCATCGACAACTCTATTACTAAATCAGTGCTTTCCTATATCCTTCCTGAATCTGAATTTTTCCAGCTTAAAGCCATTGCTGCGAGTCATGTCTAGGCTAGATATTTTAACACGCTATTTACATCCCCTTTATTTATTCCTGTCTTCCATTTATACGCCTCAATCATATCACCCCTAATTCTACGCCTTTCTAGAGTGCAAATTCAGGGCCCTCAGTCTATTCTCATAGGGAAGATTTCTGATACATGGGATCAACTTTGTCATCCTCCTTTGTAGGTTTTCCAGTGCATTTATATCCATTCTGTAATACAGTGACCAAAACTGTGCAGCATAATCTAGATGAGGCCTAACCAAGGATATATAGAGTTGAAGAACCTGAAGACTCCTATTATTTATTCTTCTTGATATGAAGCCAAAGATTCTGTAACGCTTTATTGCGAACACTTATGCACTGTTGTCTTGGTTTTAGATTACTGCTAGCCAGAATTCCCAAATCCTTTTCGCAATCAGTAATATTAAGATCTACATTATTTAGTTTATATGTGGCATGGTTATTTTCCTGTCCAATGTTTAGAACTTTGCATTTGTCTATATTAAACTACATCTGCCACTTCTCTGACCACTGCATTAGTCTATTCAAATCTTCCTGGAGTGCTCTAATGTCCTCGTCAGAATGAATTTGACGGTCTATTTTGGTGTCATCGGCAAATTTGCTTATGTCGCTATTTATTCCCTCATCTATGTTGTTTATGTAGATTGTGAAAAACAAGGGGCCCAACACTGACCCCTGTGGAACACCGCTCGTGACGCTTCCCCAGTCTGATTTCTCCCCATTTATGCAATCTCTCTGCTGCCTATTTGTCAGCCATGCCTCTATCCAGGAAAAAATTTCTCCTATACCGTGTGCCCTTAATGTTCCTCAATAGCCTCTGATGTGGGACTCTATCAGAAGCCTTACTGAAATCCATATACACAATATCGTATTCATTACCATGATCTACCTTAGTGAAAAAAATGTTAACAAATTCATAAGGCATGAACGCCCTTTTATTTATTTATTTATTTATTTATTTATTTATTTAATGCCTTTGAAAACAGTACATTGAGATTGTGTATATACAATAGTGGGTTGCAATACAAAGAGAGCCTCTATTATGCCTTGGCATTATGGGCCAACTTAACATTATTGGCTTACATTCTACTTAATACTAAGGAGTAGAATATCATAGTTGTACAGGAGGAAAGTAATTATTTCATAGTTGTACAGTAGAATATTAATTATAAATGAATCAAAATTTGTATAATACAAAAATATACGTATTTATATTCTAAAATGCTTTTGTGAAAAACATTGATTAAATTATATTCCTGTCAACAATGGATAAAAGGTTCAATGTGATTGTTTCAGTTATGATGTGGGAGTACATGAGTATGTGTGTACTGAGTATTTAGCATTTAGTCTAGGGTGATTAAGTGGCTTTTGAGAAGAGTCTTAAATTGATTTTCAGATTGGGTTACTTTAATATCTTCTGGTAATGAATTTCATATTTTGGGGCCCTTTATGTGCATAGAGTTTTTACACAGTGTGATATGGACACGAGGTATATCAAAAAGAGATCTGTGTCTTGTGTTGTGGTCATGTGTCCTGTTTAGGTTGGTGAGGAAAAGTTTGAGTGGAGGGTTTATATTTGCGTGTATTGTTCTGTGTATGTAGTAGGAACATGTACATGTATAGGTATGGATGTTCTTAATGGTGAGCAGATTCAGACTTTTGAAAATTGGTGGAGTATGTTGGCGGGAGTGGGAATTTGTTATCATTCTTACTGCTGCCTTTTGCTGGGTTATTAGGGGTTTTAGGTGATTGGATGTTGTTGATCCCCATGCACAAATTCCATATATAAGATAAGGGTATATGAGTGTATGGTACAGTGCCAGGAGAGCTGGTTGTGGAACGTAGTACCTTATCTTTGATAGTATGCCTACAGTCTTGAAGATTTTCCTGGTGATTTGTTGTATGTGTGTCCGGAACTTAAGGCTACTGTCGAGGTGGATACCTAGGAATTTTCCCTCTGTGAGTCTTGTGACTGATGATCCATTTGTAAAACCATGCTGAGATTCCTTGATTAATTTATGCTTTTCAATATGGCAACGAATTGCCTCAGCAATTATTGATTCAATAAATTTTCCCACTAGGGAGGTTAGGCTTATTGGTCTATAGTTTGAGCTAAGGACCTGTCACCTGCTTTGAAAATAGGTATCACATTTACCATTTTCCACTTATCTGGCACCATGCCAGTTTGTAGTGATATGTTGAAAAGATTAGCCAAAGGTTTGCTAAGCTCCTCTTTACATTCCTATAGAACCCTTGCTTACAGTTCATCAGGGCCTGGGGATTTGTTAGGTTTTAATTTATCTGTTTGTCGAAGGACCATGTCACTTGTGACCCTAATCTTGCATAGTTTACTATTGTCCTGTTCTACATAATTTATTATTTTTTATTATTTCTGGAATATCGCTAGTATCTTCCTGTGTAAAAACTGAGAGGAAGTATGTGTTAAAAATTCTACATATTTCCTTATCACTGTCCGTGAGCTGGCCCAAGTAACTTTTGAGTGGGCCTATCTTGCCCCTAACCTTACTTCTGCATACTTGAAAGAATCCTTTTGAGTTAGTCTTCGATTCTCTTGCAACTGTAACCTCATAGTCTCATTTTGCCTTTCTTATTCCATTTTTTATTTCTCTCTTTAACTGAATATAGTGATTTCTTAATTGCACCTCTCCTTTTTTGATTTGCCTATATATGCCTCTCTTTTGACCAGTGAGATGTTTTAATTTATTGTTCATCCATTTAGGATCTGATTTCTCTATTTGGAACATAAGTTGTCTGAGTAGCTAGAACTATGCTCTGGAAAAGTCATATCGGTAACCATCACCACCTACCTGACCCATAGTCAGGTCATTCCAGTTCAGCCCACCCAGGTAATTTTTCAGTCCTATGAAATCAGCCAAGTGGAAGTCAGGGACAGAGACATGATTGCCTTTATTAGGGTAATTCCATGATATATTAAAACTGAGTGATTTGTGATCACTTTCCCCAAGCTCATCATTAACCTCAAGATTATTAATTAGTGATTCCCTGCTGGCAAGAACCAAGTCAAGCAGGTTATTTCCTCTAGTTGGTTCTGTCACAAACTGTTTTAAAAAATCCTGAATCGTACCAAGAAAGTCACTTGACTCTAAATTTCCTGTCAAATTGCTCCAGTCAATTTGTCTAAAGTTGAAATCTCCCATTAGATGCCTTATGAATTTCGTCCCATAGAAGTTTACTGCACTCCCTATCAAGATTTGGGGCCCTGTAAATCACACACAAGATTAGTTTTTCACTGCCCTCGAGAAGCTGTAACCAAACAGTATTGGAGTTGGTGTGAAGAGCACCGTAGTCGTGAAGAATCTGGAGCACAGGCGAGATGGCTAGCGCTTATATACTGGCGTAAGGTAAAAAGGGGACGGGTAGCAGACGAAGGCATTGTCACTGAGGCTGAGGGACTAATTACCTCATCCTTTGTATATAGTTCTACTGTCTTCAAAAAATAATTGCTACTCATACTTACACACCACAAAAGATTGCCCTACCAAGGACAGGAAGTTCTTCTCCACCTGCGGCCGTGAGGGTCATGACTTCAAGAACTGCACTACTGCCTCACCACCCAAATGCTTAAACTGCAAGAATGGCCACCATACTCTTGCCGCCAGATGCCCTACCAGAAGAGACATACTCAAGAAACAACAACAACAACAAAAGAAGCCCAACTCGCAAGAATCCGCATACTTTGTTATCACCAAGCTTCAAGCAGATACCACCAAAATCCTACAAGCCACGCAAGCTGCTCCCACCACTTCCCTGCCAGCACCTACTGCCGACTCCACCAAGATTCTTTACTGCATCATGTATGCTCATGTACAGAATGTGTCTAATTTATCAACTTGTCGGTTCTTTGAACCACCTTGATAATAGACTCAAATTTCAAACACATATACAACAAATTTCAACGAAAATTTCCAAGACCGTAGGCATCCTATCGAAGATACGGTACTATGTTCCACAGTCAGCCCTCCTGGCCCTATATCACTCACTTATTTACCCCTATCTCACCTATGAAATTTGTGCATGGGGCTCAACAACAATAAACCATCTCAGACCATTAATTACCCAACAAAAGGCTGCAATCAGAATAACAAATTCCCACTACAGGCAGCACACTCCACCAATATTCAAAACTCTAAACCTACTCACCATACAAAACATCCATACTTATTATTGTACCTACTACATACATAGAACACTTAACTCTGATATAAACCCTCCCCTCAAACGTCTCCTTACCAACCTCAACAGAACACATGATCATAACACAAGGCACAGATCACTCTTTGATATTCCTCGTGTCCATCTCACACTATGCAAAAACTCAATGCACATAAAAGGTCCAAAAATCTGGAATTCATTACCTGTGAATATAAAAGAAACACTGTCTGTTTATAAATTCAAGTCTCTACTTAAAAATCACTTACTCACCCACAACTAAATAAATGTTTAACTTGTGACCCAATCAAACTTTGTTATTTTAATTACATTACCTAACAGAATACTCCATTCTACTGAATGTACAGCAACACAGTAAATGACCATATGACCTGTCTTTAAAATACTCATTTGTGCTTAATTGTTATCTGTTTACAATAATGTTTACGATGAATATATCATTGATTAGTTTAATCTTAAGTTAATTTTAAGCCTGTACATAATGCTCTGCATACAAGGGGCTTTGGCATGTTACACTTAACCACTGTATTTTTTTGTACTTCAGTGTATCATGTTAAAATAAATAAATAAATAAATAAATAAATTTATCTACATTACTGTCGGCCACAGCAATATCTTGGGATCTTGATACAGGGAATTCTACGCTTGCCTAACCTATAAGCAGGACCTACTTTCCACTTGTGGATTTGTCCCAGGCGATACCGCCTACGACTGCTTCGCCTCAGCTGTCTGTAGTATACAAGCTTCTTTCTCGTGCATATGCTGTATTCTTTTCAAGGCTGATGGACTGATTACATCGACTCCAGGCTGAGGGACTGATTACCTTAATCTGCTTCTGATAAGATAAAAATTTTCAACCCCGGAGGGTTAGCCACCCAGGATAACCCAAGAACCTCAGTGCGTCATCGAGGACTGTCTAACTTATTTCCATTGTGGGCCTCAATCTTGTCCCCCCAGGATGCGACTCACGCCAGTCGATTAACACCCAGGTACCTATTTTACTAATAGGTGAACATAGACAGTAGGTGCCTTAAGGAAATATGATCTAATGTTTTTCCCCCCGTACCGGGCATCGGCCCAAGTTTTTAATACATACATTAGCGTCGTTAAAGAATTATCTCAGCACATATACACGAGAGATATATGTACCTGGTATATACCCAGTTGAAAAGGAGCGGCAGGCATGATAGGGATAGACTGCTTCAGCTACAAACAGCTCAAGCAGCACACCCTGGCTACTGAGATCCCTGTTCATATATTCGATAAGTTCAAGCGTAACTCGCATGTAAATTCACCAGGAAGCTGGAAATAAGAGACGACTGCACGTGTAATCATGAACTTCAATGAGAAAGTGACGCCTGTTGTCTTTTATACCCGTAGATCCAACGCTCCAGGCGCACATCTGCTTCACATACAAGTTCGCATCATTAGTTTCAAATTCCTTCCGAAGTTTGGGTTCATCCATCTCGAGAAGAGGGAGACACAAAGTGAACAACCTCTCACAGTTTGTACCGTCCAGCCAGTGTTGCTTCAGCCACTGCCAGACTACACTCTCAATACTCCTCTCCCAGCCATTTTGTTTTCGCATCTTTCAAGTGAAAAATTCATTAATTTTACCATGGAGAGCAAAAATAGCATCTATAATTATTTGAGGAACTTAAGAAACGTACGGTCCAGGCAGACTATATACAAATGGGTTAGTTTCGTTACAAGTGTTGGCTCCCCTCTTCACCTTATCTATATTTACTGCATAATGTAATTCAACATTTTTTTTTTTATAAGAAAAGCAAAATATCGACGTAACCAAATGTAGTATTGATGTCAGCAGGTTTATTTTCGTTCTTCCTCATTATTTAAGTAAATTACTTAAACGTGATTTTTTTTTTAAGACAATTCTCACGCGTGTTCAACAAAGGTCTAAATGTTTCATTCATAATAAGTGTACCAAAAATCTTTTATACAAATACCCAAATTTTACCTCATTTAAAAAAAATTCAATGTAAGTATAACAATGTGATGAATTAAGAGAGCAGTTCATTTATTGTCCAGCCTATATGGGGGAAAAAATAAACTTTATATGACTGAAATTCTTTACCTAGATAACCAACTTATTGTTTAATATTAAATATAATACTGTTTCATCAATTTTATTAGTAATTAACAAGAGAAGTTAACCTAACGTTACCTGACACTTAATTAACCTACACCGTGGACATTGTCGTGAGTTTATTTAGGCACAGGTAAAACAGTGCTATTATCATTCCTAGTTTAAATTATCTAGGATAACTAAAAACAAGTCAATTATATTCCTTGGCATCACATAGGTTTTACACAGCAGTTTTTATTTTTTTCAGTGATAAGTCCCATAGTTGTGCAGCTCATTTTGGACAGACTTGGGATTATGTACACAATAAATTAGTTATATAAACAAAAGGTATATTACATGTTCGCGAGAATTCAATGAATTTTGTTAGTGAAGTACAGTAATTTAAGATAAATCTTATGATAATGGTATGATGCACTCTGGTCTTTGTTCAGAGGACTTGGCAAGTGTTCTTGAATGTTGAATTTTATTCATACTAGAGAGTGGGCAACCCTCTCGCCTCATACTGAGTGTCCGTGGTTCGATACCCGGCCGGGTAGAAACACTGAACTTGTTTCCTTACACCTACTGTCCCCGTTCACCTGGCAAGTAGGTACCTAGTTGTAAGTCGACTAGTGTGGGTCGCATCCTGGGGGATAAGATTAAAGGACCCTAATGGAACTAAGACACAGTCCTCGATGACGTATTGCCTTTCTTGGGTTATCCTGGATGGCTAACCCTCCGGGGTTAAAATCCGAACAAAATCTTAACGCTAAGTTTATTCGGGTATACACAAATAGTTACATAGATTATCATACATAGCAGCATATGTGTAGAGAACCCAGGATTACCCAAAAAAGTCAAGGTCCGGGAGAGTACCGGCGAATAAAAAAAAAAAAAAAAAAAAAAAAAAATTATTTCCATTGGGGTGGGTGATAATTGTTAGGCTAGGCATTACACATGTGCAACACCTGGTGTAGCTATTTTTGAAGAAGTTTCGACAGTGTTTGCCAAAAAAAATCTTCAAATAAAGATACCCAGGTGCTGTGAGTGTTTCACTTCCTGTTATCGTACATCATTATTTTAATGCTTGTGTGTTAGCGTTTCTCGGCGCCAGAGATAAGAACTTCAAATTCTGATTTTCCAATGTTTGTTCCTAAAGCTGGTTCGTATAAATGAATAAACCCCTTTATATATTTTTTATATATGCAATTGCTCTCGACTATGATCTAATTTCAGTTACTAAAATATATAAGATTAATTTTAAAACACTCTACTTCTGTAGTTGTTGGAATCCTGATTGTTTACAAAAATGTACAAATTTATTCATTTCATATTTTTTTATTATAATTAACTTCTCTTGAGATAAATAAGGGAAAGTTTCATATATTAATGTAGGTATACTCTGCCTTATGTAATATTTAATAACTGAATTATCAAGGAAGTATAATGATGTTTAATTAAAAGTTTGAGAGAGTTGTGTAGTGTGAGCGGCGCGGTGCAGCATGGTGTAGTAACCGACCCATACAACACATGAATTATGTATCCTACATGAAAACCTCTTCCAACATACTCTATTTTATGTCTGAGTCTTAGCCAATATGGCTAGGAAGAAGGTAAGACCTCGTACAGTAAGTATAGCTTAAGTTCAGGAGCACCAGTTGCTGTTTATGGTAGTTATTAATATAAAATTTTACGCAGATTTTGCTTGGCATGTATGAAGCATGTTTTATGTCTGTATCTGAAGAATAATGTATATACCGAGAAGTTTCTCATTGTATGTATACGGAGAATTTGCTTTAATCTCTGTTTTAGAGAATAAATTATATTTGGCTGGTGAAGAACTAGTCACAGCTGGCCTGAAATAACCCTAGTTTAGTTGTTAGGTTTTAATACCAGTTAAGCAAGGAGTCTGGCTTGTGGCTCAAGTGGTAGTAACTTAACTTTATATCTGAAGGACCTGGGTTTGATCCCAGCACTGCTGGAAATATTGGTCATTGTTTCTAAACACCTATTGCCTTTGTTCACCTAGCAGTAATTTAGGTATCTGGGTACTGTCACTTGTTTGTGGTTACAGGGGTCGATTCGCAGCTCCTGGGTATTAGCAGTCTTGGTAGTCACATCGTGGGGAAAGAATATCCGAGTACCCCACTGGAAATAAATTTTTTGAATTTTTAACCCAGAGGGACAGTTGCCCAGGATAACTTAATAAGGGTCATGTCAGTGGAAACTCTTATTTCCACAGGGGTCCTTTAATCCTCTTCCCCAGGGTGTGATCCACAACAGTACTAACATCCAGGTACCTACTTTGCTTTGTGATCAAAGGCATCAGGTGTGAGGAAAAGCCTCGACCTTTCACCCGTGTTGGGAGTGATCCTTGATCCCATAGTGTGAGAGCTGAGGGCACTACCAACTGAACTATGTACCAGACATAGTCTGGCACTGAATCTGCACTCTAGAAAGACACAGAATTGTGGGGGGGGATGTGATTGAGGTGAATAAATGGAAGACAGGAATATGCTAAAATTATATAACCGTGACAGAGCAGTGGGTTAAAGTTGAAAAAATTTAGATAGGAAAACACTGGTTACTCGTCAATCCTAACCAACCTGATAAGAAGGGCTAAAAAACTGCATTATGAGAACAGATTATCCAACTTACGAGGTGATATAAAAAAGACCTGGAAAACCCTATCAGCAATTCTAGGAACAAAAAAGATATCACGAAATAGCGAAATTGAATTAACAAAACCAGATGAACCCCAACTCCCACCAACTGAAACAGTGAACAGACTCGATAATTTCTTCTCCACTATAGAAAAAAACCTTGCCAATAAAATCCTAAGCTCAGATACCCCACCCAATGACTACCTCGCTGGCAACTACCCGAACACACTGTTCCTAGCTCCGACTAACCCTACTGAAGTCCCCCTTGTTATAACACACTAACAAGACAGGAGATTTAAATACCTTACCACCCTTTATATACCAAAAAGCATCACAAGTACTATCACCAATCATTACAACACTCTTTAACAAATCCATAGAATCCTCTACCTTCCCTACAGTTCTCAAAATAGCAAGGGTCACCCCGATCCATAAAGGAGTAGACCAAACAGACTTGAATAACTATAGGCCAATATCCAACTTACACCCTCTCTCTAAAATCTTCGAAAAATTTATTCATAAGCGAATCTATTCCTACCTCATCTCCCACAACATACTCAACCCCTGTCAATTTGGGTTCAGGCCTAATAAAAATACTAATGGTGCTATTATACACATGCTAGAACACACACACACACACACACACACACACACACACACACTGCAATAGAGAAAAAAGAAGTCCCACTGGGGATCTTCATAGACTTACGTAAAGCTTTTGATACAGTTGACACACACACACACACACACACACACTGCAATAGAGAAAAAAGAAGTCCCACTGGGGATCTTCATAGACTTACGTAAAGCTTTTGATACAGTTGACCATGACTTGCTCCATATAAAATTGTCGCACTATGGTATAAGAGGGCACTCCCTCAACTACCTAAAGTCTTAAGTCTTAACTCAGTAACAGAAGCCAATATGTGTACACAAATGGGGCAAACTCTTCAGCACAGCCAATTACAGTTGGTGTCCCACAGGGAAGTGTCATAGGCCCTCTTCTCTTTCTCATATACATAAACGACCTACCAAATGCATCGCAACTACTCAAACCCACACTATTTTCAGGTGACACTACATACGTCTTCTCTCACCCGAGCCCAGTCACTCTAGCCAATACTGTAAATACCGAATTACAGAAAATATCTACCTGGATGAGTACTAACAAACTTACTCTAAACATTGACAAAACCTACTTCATTCGGTTTGGTAACAGAGCTACAGACGTCCCTCTTAACATAAAGATAAACGGATCACCTATCACAAAACTCAGAGGGAAAATTCTTAGGAATCCACCTTGATAATACTCAAATTTCAAATACGTATACAACAAATTTCCAAAAAAATTTCCAAGACCATAGGCATACTATCAAAGATATGGTACTAGTTCCACAGTCAGCCCTCCTGGCCCTATATTGCTCAGTTATTTACCCCTATCTCGCCTATGGAATTTGTGCATGGGGCTCAACAACAATAAGCCATCTCAGACCATTAATTACCCAACAAAAGGCTGCAGTCAGAATGATGATAAATTCCCACTACAGGCAGCACACTCCACCAATATTCAAAACTCTAAACCTACTCACCATTCAAAACATCCATACTTATTACTGCACCTACTACATTCATAGAACACTTAATTCTGATATAAACCCTCCCCTCAAATGTCTCCTTACCAACCTCGACAGAACACACGGCTATAACACAAGGCACAGATCACTCTTTGATGTTCCTCGAGTCCATCTCTCGCTATGCAAAAACTCGATGCACATAAAAGGCCCTAAAATCTGGAATTCATTACCTGTGAATATAAAAGAAACACTGTCTGTTTATAAATTTAAGTCTCTTCTCAAAAATCACTTACTCACCCACAACTAAATAAATACTGTAATAAAGTTGGTAGAATTACCGACAATATGTAAAGTAAAAGGACACAAGTGCAACTAATGTGACATTTATTGTGGCAACGTTTCGCTCTCCAGGAGCTTTATCAAGCCATTACAAACAATACATGGACACAGAGGGTATATAAAGGCTCTGAGTGATGTGCAATACTAGTGAGGTAACATTTCGATGTTCACTAGTGGTAGTGGTAGTAGAAGTAGTAGTAGTAGTAGTAACAAAAATAATACAATAAGGAAGAGCAATTAATTCGTACATGAGTAAAAGGATATAAAAGCTATTATATCCTTTTACTCATGTACGAATTAATTGCTCTTCCTTATTGTATTATTTTTGTTACTACTACTACTACTACTACCACTACCACTAGTGAACATCGAAATGTTACCTCACTAGTATTGCACATCACTCAGAGCCTTTATATACCCTCTGTGTCCATGTATTGTTTGTAATGGCTTGATAAAGCTCCTGGAGAGCGAAACGTTGCCACAATAAATGTCACATTAGTTGCACTTGTGTCCTTTTACTTTAAATAAATACTGAATAATTTTATCTCATAAATTGTATCTCGTAAATGTTTCTCATTATTGTATCTCATAAATATCTAACCTGTGACCCATCAAACTTTATTTTTTAATTACATTACCTAACAGAATACTCCAATCTACTGAATGCTCAGCAACACAGTAAATGACCATATGACCTGTCTTTGTAATACTCATTTGTGCTAAATTGTTATCTGTTTACAATAATGTGTGTGAGTGTGGGGGAAGTTCGTGAGGCAGTAGGTAAAATGAAAGGGGGTAAGGCAGCCGGGATTGATGGGATTAAAGATAGAAATGTTAAAAGCAGGTGGGGATATAGTTTTGGAGTGGTTGGTGCAATTATTTAATAAATGTATGGAAGAGGGTAAGGTACCTAGGGATTGGCAGAGAGCATGCATAGTTCCTTTGTATAAAGGCAAAGGGGATAAAAGAGAGTGCAAAAATTATAGGGGGATAAGTCTGTTGAGTGTACCTGGTAAAGTGTATGGTAGAGTTATAATTGAAAGAATTAAGAGTAAGACAGAGAATAGGATAGCAGATGAACAAGGAGGCTTTAGGAAAGGTAGGGGGTGTGTGGACCAGGTGTTTACAGTGAAACATATAAGTGAACAGTATTTAGATAAGGCTAAAGAGGTCTTTGTGGCATTTATGGATTTGGAAAAGGCGTATGACAGGGTGGATAGTGGGGCAATGTGGCAGATGTTGCAAGTGTATGGTGTAGGAGGTAGGTTACTGAAAGCAGTGAAGAGTTTTTACGAGGATAGTGAGGCTCAAGTTAGAGTATGTAGAAAAGAGGGAAATTTTTTCCCAGTAAAAGTAGGCCTTAGACAAGGATGTGTGATGTCACCGTGGTTGTTTAATATATTTATAGATGGGGTTGTAAGAGAAGTAAATGCGAGGGTCTTGGCAAGAGGCGTGGAGTTAAAAGATAAAGAATCACACACAGGGTGGGAGTTGTCACAGCTGCTCTTTGCTGATGACACTGTGCTCTTGGGAGATTCTGAAGAGAAGCTGCAGAGATTGGTGGATGAATTTGGTAGGGTGTGCAAAAGAAGAAAATTAAAGGTGAATACAGGAAAGAGTAAGGTTATGAGGATAACAAAAAGATTAGGTGATGAAAGATTGAATATCAGATTGGAGGGAGAGAGTATGGAGGAGGTGAACGTATTCAGATATTTGGGAGTGGACGTGTCAGCGGATGGGTCTATGAAAGATGAGGTGAATCATAGAATTGATGAGGGAAAAAGAGTGAGTGGTGCACTTAGGAGTCTGTGGAGACAGAGAACTTTGTCCTTGGAGGCAAAGAGGGGAATGTATGAGAGTATAGTTTTACCAACGCTCTTATATGGGTGTGAAGCATGGGTGATGAATGTTGCAGCGAGGAGAAGGCTGGAGGCAGTGGAGATGTCATGTCTGAGGGCAATGTGTGGTGTGAATATAATGCAGAGAATTCGTAGTTTGGAAGTTAGGAGGAGGTGCGGGATTACCAAAACTGTTGTCCAGAGGGCTGAGGAAGGGTTGTTGAGGTGGTTCGGACATGTAGAGATAATGGAGCGAAACAGAATAACTTCAAGAGTGTATCAGTCTGTAGTGGAAGGAAGGCGAGGTAGGGGTCGGCCTAGGAAGGGTTGGAGGGAGGGGGTAAAGGAGGTTTTGTGTGCGAGGGGCTTGGACTTCCAGCAGGCATGCGTGAGCGTGTTTGATAGGAGTGAATGGAGACAAATGGTTTTTAATACTTGACGTGCTGTTGGAGTGTGAGCAAAGTAACATTTATGAAGGGATTCAGGGAAACCGGCAGGCCGGACTTGAGTCCTGGAGATGGGAAGTACAGTGCCTGCACTCTGAAGGAGGGGTGTTAATGTTGCAGTTTAAAAACTGTAGTGTAAAGCACCCTTCTGGCAAGACAGTGATGGAGTGAATGATGGTGAAAGTTTTTCTTTTTCGGGCCACCCTGCCTTGGTGGGAATCGGCCAGTGTGATAATAAAAAATAAATAATGTATTTACCACTGAATATATAATTGCTTAGTTAATCTAAAGTTAATTTTAAGCCTGCTCATAATGCTCTGCATACAATGGGCTTTGGCATGTTGCACTGTAATAACTTTGTACTTCACTGTGTCATGTTCAAATTAATAAATAAATAAATAAATGATAGTTGTGGATGAGTGGATCAAACTCTCGAGTAGTCATTGAAGAGAAAACCTTGGGGAAACTTTTAACAGGTTAGACAAGTACACAAGTAGGTGTGACTTAGACATGCCTAGCATGGTCCCATTAGGCCTGTTGCAAGGCTCCTTTATGTTCTTATGATCGTGTTATTCTGTATCTAATTTAATTTACATTGCTACTAAGAAAACTTATTCACTTTCACATTCAGTTCCTTTTCACTTGAAAATATGTCTTGTTTAAATATATACATGTTAGTTAAACTGATGCTGTGTTGCTCTCTGAAAGTGATATTTCATGCTTATTTAAATCAAGACAATTAACCCTTAAATGGTCCAGACAAATCGATGTTCAAATTCGTAGTGCTACAAAAGTAGATCTACTTTTTTTTTTACATATTTTCAAATATAACAAAAAAAAAAAAATGTAGATAAGTTTTTTTTACATTTTTTGTTTTACATTTGAAAACAAGATCTACATTTTTTTACATACTTTCAGATGTTGAAAAAATGTATATATACGTCTGGACCATTTAAGGGTTAAAAGATGAACAAAAGTGATGAAATTGGTTGAGAATTCTTTTCCACTGCTGGTCACCATCCCAAACCATCAGTTTTTACCATCTCTTGAAATGCCAGTAATCCTTTTACAGATGATAGTGGAATCCATTGGAAAAGAGCTTTCAAGGTGTTCCAAGATATGTTTATCTTTAATAGTAGCATTTGTAGAGTGATTTATGCCATACATGGAACTGTCATTCCCCTGACATTCCCCGTGTCCGACTAAACATTTACAAAAATTCAATGTATGTCAAAGGCCCTAAAATCTGGAACACCCTACCTGAAAACTCTAGAACTGCAGACACATTCATCACCTTCAAAACTACCATCAGAAAACATCTTATCTCCCTGATACACCGTGTCAACTAATTACACGAATACCACCTGGTGGTTCACACTTACTCACTCACCCATTTGACCATAAACAGAAATATCAATCTCAATCTCAAAATAATGAATCTTAACTAGTCAAAAGTTGGCCTGTGATACTCCAATACTGAAACTATGTATAGTGCCAAAACAAAAGCATTCACATTGCTAAATTCACAAACTAGTATTTAGTCACTTAGCCATAATACCAACTTGCCTCATAATTTTGTAATATTTTAAACTTAAGATTTAATCAAAGTCTGCCCGAAATGCCTAGCCATGCTAGGTGTTCTAGTGGTACACTCTGTAATTATTATTTTACTACATGTAAACCACACAATAACCAAATTCTGTAAACTCAGCATTGTAATCCTTATAGAGAATAAACTTTGAATTGAATTGTCATTCCTATCAGAGTATGTCCAGTTTCATGTCAAAGTTCATAGATTTTCTTTAATGTAGCACTTAAACATTGCTACCATTTATCTTGAATTTTCCAGCCATGATGCTTGGTTATTTTACTAGTTACTGTAAATATTATTTGAAATGGGTAACATGAAAAGGCACGCTGAAGTCTGTAGCAGTAGTGTCTACTAAAGCTTGCAGCATTATTTCTGCTGCAACTGTAAGTACAGCAAAACCCTCACATTAAAGGATCTCGGAAGTCTCGGCCAAAAAAATTGGCCAGGCAAATGCTCTAATTGGACACTGGACAAAAATCCATAATTTTGCATTTTGTCCATAGCTGTAGTGTCAGGTTCTCTTTGGAGGTATTGGGCCAAGTCTCCTAACTCAGATGTTTGTCCAGTACATGCCAAAGTGACCACATTCAGGAGCTGTTCGTTTTCATTGTTTGAGCTGTAGGCCACCCACACTAGTTTAGTTTGTGCTCACCCAGACATACACTTGTCATTCTCTAATTTTTCTCGGATTTTTAGAGCATTTTGTGACTGTTAGCATATTAGGTAAAGTGCAATTAACAATGGCTTTTAAAGCAAGTTGTGTTTGGTTCTCAGTGTGGTTCTCAGAAATCAACATATTCTCAGTCTTCTACATCTCGAGCATCTAAGTTATTTTCACTTGTATAGCTTTACAGCTACTTAATTAGAATAAGTTATTCTGAGTCACCACTGTTCATCAAGGCAGTTTACAACTCTTCTCTTCACCACGAATCCCTACCACTACTCTTTTTCTACTATCTGTAAATGATCTGGCCTCTGTTTTCCCATTTAATGTTTTGTCATCACTTTATATTGACTTTCCTATAGCTTGTGCCAGTGCTGACTGCCACCTAGTAGCAGCCTTCCTCCAGAGTAGTGTCAACCATGTTTCCCATTGGGCCACTACTCATGGGTTTAAATTTTCTGGTACTAAAACACACCAAATTACTTTCACTAGATATTCTGTTGTCTGTGATACTCCATTGTACAGTGGACTCCCGGTTTACGATCAGCTCCCAATGCGACCAATTATGTAAGTGTATTTATGTAAGTGCGTTAGTATGTGCATGTTTGGGGGTCTGAAATGGACTAATCTAATTCACAATATTCCTTATGGGAACAAATTCGGTCAGTACTGGCACCTGAACATACTTCTGGAATGAAATATCGTAAACCGGGGGTCCACTGTACTTGTACGGCTCCCATATCTCTGAACGTGATATGGTCGGATTTCTCAACCTTCTGTTTGATCGCTGGCTCTCCTGGAAACCTCGCATTAAATCCCTGAAAGTAATTTGCCATAGCTGGCTGAACCTCCTTAAAACCCTCGCCCATCCTTCATGGAGGGCGGAGGGGGGGATTGTTGAACTCTCCTACAACTTCATTAAGCCCTAATTTTATTGAAACTAGACTATGGCAACCAGATACTATATTCTGCAGCCTCTCCCAGAACTTTCTAAACTTGATCCCATTCCTCATCAGGGATTATGCTTAGATCCTTTTCGTTCCTCCTGTGTCGAGAGCCTGTATGCAGAGGTGAACGTTCCATCCTTCAATGATTGATATGATGCCCATTGTCTGTGTTATTTTATCCTGTCATGACCCCTATGATCTTTCTACTTACAGGATGGTAACGGATGTTAGTAGAGATCCATTATTTGTTTGCCACCCCTGTTTACTCTGTCCCTTTACTCTGCATCTTCACTTGCTCTTGGTTTCTCTTCAGTTGCTCCCTTTATATGTTTGTCAAGTATCTAACTTTTCTCTTTCCCCTTGGGAGGTTCTGACAGTTAGTCTTTTCTTCCACACTGCTGTGCACTTAAGCTCAAAAACAGTTTTGCAACCACTTCCAGTCTTATTCTTGTACTGTTGTAGTTTACACTGACGGTTTTAAATCCTCAGATGTCGGGTTTTGCAGCAATGTTCCTTGACAGTGTTGTGCAAGGTCATTCATTAGACTTGGCTAGCATTTTCACAGCTGAACTGTATGTAGTTCTTGTAGCAATTATACATATTGTGTCCAGGCAAGCTATCAAAAAATTCAATTCACCTCGTTCCCTAGTTCTTTATATACAACCTTGGTTGCCCTGCACTTTTAGCAAAATCAAAGAAATCATTTTCTGCTCGGTCAAATTTTATTTATAACAAATTGCATTCTATAAAGCCAAGTTGAGGATCCTGGTCTTATTATCAGTGTTGTGATTGGGAGACTACACTTTCCCAACTTTGCATTGGGAACACACGTCTCGCTCATGGGTGTCTCATGGAGGGGTATCCTGTTCCACTCTGCGAATTGTCAGGTTTCAGCTTTGGTTTGCCATACAGCGCCTCCTCACTGACGTGCTCGTTTACCGACAACTTGGAGTTACGACAGGCTCTCTGATGAGTCGTTATTGTACTGTACAAGAACCACACACAAACAACCCGCACTTAGAAGAGAGGAGCTTATGACGACGTTTCGGTCCGACTTTGACCGTTTACAAAGTCAAACTAACGAGAAGTGGAGCAGGATGGGTATACAGTGTACATAGGCAGGAAGAGGTAGTGGTGGTAGTAGTACATGTAGTAGTAGTAGTGGGGAATTGAGGAGGAGGAGGAGCCAGTCAAATGCCAAGAAAGGGGAGCACTGCAAGGGAGCTAGGTGCCCACAGAGGTTGAGGGAGGGGAAGTAATGAAATAAATAATGAAAGAACAGAAACACAAGACAGAAGCAAGAAAGACAACCCAGAAGAGAAAAGAAAAAAAGGAAAGGAAAGGGGAAGAGGGAGAAGAAGAAAAAAGGAGGAATCAGGCTAAGTCACGGGTGTTCTGAAGTTTGGAGCATTTTACAATGTAGTGGGAGAGGAAGGCATCTAAAGAGACGAAGCCAGGACTAAGATTCATACAAGGAAAGTTGTGTATTAGCGAGGATTCAACCAGACGGCAATTGTTAAAGTTGGAAGTAGGAAAGACAGTTTTAGCAGAAGACCAGTCAGTAGGATGGCTATGATCTCTGACGTGACAGAAAAGAGCATTATTAGTGTTGGCAAGCCTAACTATTTTTGTGCTCCCTAAGTCTGTCAGAAAGAGATGACCAGTTTCCCCAAAGTATTGAAGAGGACAGGAGGAGCAAGAAATAATAGACACCAGGAACATCTGTAGAGGGAGGAGAGGTATGAACGAGATTAGTGCAAAGAGTGTTAGTCTGGCAGAAAGTAAGCTTGATGTCTAAGGGACGGAGAGAATTGTTGAGATTAGAAAGACCGGAAATTTAGGGAAGGCAGAGGACAGAAGAGTTCCCAGGAGTAGAGAGTTTGGGAGAGAAGAAATTACGTTTAGCACGTGAGAGGGCAGAGTATGAAATGGGAAGGGTAGCCAAGACGAGAAAACGAATTAGTATGAAGAGTGGAAATTTCTGCTGGAAGGAACTGAGGATCACAGATGAGGAGGGCACGGAGAAAGAGGGAGATAAGAACACTTTTCTTGACAGGGGAAGCATGGTAGGAAAAGTAGTGAATGTACATGCCACTGTGCATAGGTTTTCGGTAAACGGAAAAGGAAAAACCTGTATCTGAGCGGTGGACATGGACATCAAGTAAAGGAAGCAAGGAATTAGATTCCCATTCAGCTTTAAACTTAATGGAAGGGGCAAGATTATTAAGAGCTTCAAGAAAAGGTTGGAAGAGACTGGAGTCATGAGGCCACAGTGCGGGTTGTTTGTGTGTCGTTCCAGTCACGGTATTGTGGCTTTTTTTTTTTTTTTTTTTTTTTATTTACTGTACAAGAACTTGGGTCATGAATGGGCAGCGCAGCATCTCAGCATCAAGCATCTGAATCTCCTTCCTACAGCCACTCAGTACACTAGCTTTCACAGTCTCCAAGACTACATATTTGTACAAATTTCCTGTTTTTTTTTTTTCCCCCTTCCAAGAGGAAAAAACAACAAGAAAATGGTAGAAGTACAAAAGTTCATTTTAAAGGGATCAGTGATGCATCAAGCACTCCAAGACTACATATTTCATCTATAAATTTGTACAAGTATTTATTTGTAGTCCCAGGCAGACTATATCCCAGGTGCATACCTACTGGCTACATAAACTACAGCTTACAGCCATATTACCATCGACATACCATGTTCACTGAGTTTAATAGTTTCTAACAACTTCCATTAATGCCATCATAACAAAGGGAGAAGTAATGAATAATTCATGCCGAGAATTGTAAACAAAAGCCTATGTATTAAGGGCGGCTACCGGTCCAACGCAGATTCATACATGTATTCTCTGAAGTTGGACCAGAGAAAATGTAATGTTTACCCTCCACTGACCCTTTGATAGCATATGTTTATATGTTATGCAATGTGTTCCTTGTATAATTTTGAAGAAAATATCGTAGATGGATTAAAGAAAATGTTTATACAGTGGTACCTTGGGATATGAACTTAATTTGTTTTAGAAGGCTGTTCGAGTGCTGATACTGAATGAATTTGTTCCCATAAGGAATAATGTAAATTTGATTAATCTGTTTCAGACCCCCAAAAATACACTTACAAAAGCACTTGCATAAATACACTTACATAAGTGTTCGAGTTTTGTGCTGTTCGTATCCCGAGGTACCACTGTATTAACGTAAAATAAGACATTTAATGTGCCCAAGAGCGAGTCGCTACTATATGAGCAGCCTAGACAGATGCATCTGGCACCAACGATTTCTGAGCGGATGTACGAAACCCGGGGGGGGAATTTTGTTGAAAAAAGTGCTCGAAATCCGAATTGTAAAATTTCTGCACCGGCCATAAACTGTGGGTTGCTGTATTACTATTACAAATTACAGTGGAACCTCAGTTTTCGTATGCCCTGGTTTTCATAGGATTCGGTTTTCAACGACTTAAGCTAAATTTTGTCCCAGTTTTCATACATCTGCTCGGTTTTTGTAGAGTTGACAATGGTCCCCCCTACCAAATGCGTCCGCCTCCCTGCGCCCACACGAAGCATCCCATGCATTCTGACTCGGTCTGGCTTTGTTTCTCGTTGAGTGAGCATTACCCTGCGCGTTCATCTGAAACATTTTGTAATCCATTTTTTTTTTTTGTGTGTTTGTTTACTGAATGTGATGGGGCCAAAGAAAGTTCCGAGTGCCAGCCCTTTGATAAAGAAGGCGAGAAACACGATAGAATTCAAGAAAGAACTCGTAGCAAAGTACAAAAGTGGCATACTCTTCAGAGGAGGATGAAGAGAGAGAGAAGAATGTGCCTTCACCAATTGAGGACATTTGTGTAGTGGAATGAGTTGCAAAACTTTGTGGAGAAATATAACGCTAACAAAGCTGTTGCAAGTCATGTCTGCAATGTGTTCAATGACAATGCCTTGTCCCATTTTAGGCAAATCTTAGAGATGCCAGAAACAGACCTCTCTGGACAGATTTTTTTGTGTAACTGAGGTCCTGTGACTCTCAAGCTGGTCCTGGTGCCAGTAAAAGACAAAGAAGGGAAGTACAACCCCAGATAGGGCCTTGATACCTGAAGTCCTTATGGAGGGAAGCACCCTGGCTGGTGTATGTGGGGGAAGCACCCTGGCTGGTGTGCATATGGGGAAGCACCCTGGGTAGTGTGTGTGGGGAAGTACCCTGGCTGGTGTGTTCTTTCTCGAATTCTGTCGGGTTTCTCACCTTCTTTATCAAAGGGCTGGCACTAGGAGCTTTTTTTTGGGCCCATGGTGGCTTATTTAACAGTCAAATACAATAAACAAGCACAAAAAACTATGGATTATTATGAAATGTTTCTTATGACCTCGCAGGGTCATGTTCACTTGCTGAGAAACGATGCCACACTGACTCAGAATGTGTGTGTGGGAGGCTTTGTGTGTGCGCAGGCACTCGGATGTGTTCTGTACAACTGACAAAACTAGAGGGAATTAACGAAAACAGACTATATTTTGATGAAAAAGTCGGTGATAACCGAAAATCACGAAATCGGAGGGTAATGAAAACAGAGGGTCTACTGTATGGCATATTATTAAAGTTTAATAGTAATAAAAGTCGATGTCAGCTCTTTAAATATCACTAATTGTCAAGAATTAAATACATTGCCACTTTGTGTTGCAAAATAAAAACCAAGTTCTTTATTCTTTAAGATTCGTAACACCAGTTCAGAATCGACTAGTTCAACTAGTGGCTCCTCGTCGTCATCTTCAACTTCTTCATCCTCTTCATCATCTTCGTCTTCATCTGACTCCTCTTCATCTTCAGATACTGACCAGTCTTCTGCAGTTTCCACAAGGTAGGTGGGGGAGATATGAAGTAAGCAGGTGAATATATGAATAAATTTTGTATAAATGAATATAAAAAGCATCCAGCATTATGTGTGCGGACCTTGCCATAGTTTGTAAATGAAAGTCAAAGTTGTACCACAGTGATTGGCTCTTACATGTGGTAATCTTTTTTTTTTTTTATAGCTTTTTTCATGGTTTTTATCTTAAACATACATACATAGTAGATTTGTAAATGTTGAAAGAATGTAGCAAGTATACTCGTATAACCAGCATATAGAAGAATGAAACTTAAGATGACATTTTGGTCTGACTTAGGATGGTGACCATTAGCCCTTAACCTTTTCAGGGTCGACAGGCCCTCTCCCAGACTTGTTCTCAGGGTCGAGAAATTTTCAAAAAATAAAAGTTATTTTTTCTTATGAAAAGATTTTGTTTTTTTTTTCTAAAAAATATTGGCTAAAAAATTTTTTTTCCATCAATACTTACCTAGATATGGAGGCGTAAAGTTGACAGAAAATGAGCCGCATGTGGCATCATCGCCGACTGCCGGTCACCTGGTATTTTCTTTTTATTTTTTTATACTTTTTCTATTATTTTTTAATTTTTCAAGTAACTTTCAAGTAATGGCCTGTGAGACCAATATGAGCCCTATTTTGTAAGTTTTTTCTCTTTATTTACTACACAATAACTGCACAAACACTGTTGTCACTACATTGTTTAGAAAACTTGTTTACACAAACGAACTATATAAAATGTTGTTTATTACTATTTTTCTATATTTTATATACACATATACAGTCACAGAACATATTTCTAGAAGTTCTGCAGCCTGTGGAGCACTTTTTGAAACATGGTGTCATGCACAGTGGTGTTTTACACTCCTCACACATAAAACGAGTGTCTGTGTTGTTGTGGGCGTTTTTTTGTATGTGCACAGACGTAACACCTCTTCTGAGCCTTTTTCTTGAAAGCAGTTGCAGGCAATTGTATTAGGAAGTGATTACCATGCTTCAGACGAGAAGGTAGTCGTTGATAATTTAGTGGGCGGTTTTCTATTGCAGGTGTTGTTCCTTGGTACTTTAATACTGTTTCTGACAAACAAAATTCGCCATATGGTTGTTTGTTTCTGGTCCTCATCTTATTTTATTATTATTATTATCACACTGGCCGATTCCCACCAAGGCAGGGTGGCCCGAAAATGAAAAACTTTCACCATCATTCACTCCATCACTGTCTTGCCAGAAGGGTGCTTTACACTACAGTTTTTAAACTGCAACATTAACACCCCTCCTTCAGAGTGCAGGCACTGTACTTCCCATCTCCAGGACTCAAGTCCGGCCTGCCGGTTTCCCTGAACCCCTTCATAAATGTTACTTTGCTCACACTCCAACAGCACGTCAAGTATTAAAAACCATTTGTCTCCATTCACTCCTATCAAACACGCTCACGCATACCTGCTGGAAGTCCAAGCCCCTCGCACACAAAACCTCCTTTACCCCCTCTCTCCAACCTTTCCTAGGCCGACCCCTACCACGCCTTCCTTCCACTACAGACTGATACACTCTTGAAGTCATTCTGTTTCGCTCCATTCTCTCTACATGTCCGAACCACCTCAACAACCCTTCCTCAGCCCTCTGGACAACAGTTTTGGTAATCCCGCACCTCCTCCTAACTTCCAAACTACGAATTCTCTGCATTATATTCACACCACACATTGCCCTCAGACATGACATCTCCACTGCCTCTAGCCTTCTCCTCGCTGCAACATTCATCACCCATGCTTCCTCATCTTATACATTTTATAAGCATTGAGCATGGAAATGTCCAGAAGATGGAAAAAGAGTTTTATGTACCACTTATAACTCTTGCGAACACAATCAGCAAACCCAATCTGCATGTCACATTTGTCCACCGAATGCATATTGAAGGTGTAATCAATCACAGCTGCCTGTTCTAGAATGGGTTCATTGGTATCTCTATTCTGCCTGCCAGTGTCTGCCATTTCGTTAGGGTAAACTGATGACAACAGTGTGACATCTCGTTTGTCATGTCACCGAAATGCCATGTCATTGGCAGCAAATGCCTGCACCTCGCCTCTGAGTGCCAGCGTCAAACCTGGGCATATGCTTACGATTTGCATGCATTGTGCCCACACATCTGTCATGTTCACTCGCAAAAAATCACCGAGTGAGGGGCTTGTGTACCAGTTATCAGTATATATTTGCCCCCTTACCAAGATATGGTTCCAGCATTGTTCTTACATCACCAGAGATGCCCAATAACCTCCTGGTATTTTGCAATGTATAAATTCCAGTGTACACAATAATATCTAATACAAGACCACTGTAGCAGTCACAAAGCACAAATAACTTTATACCAAAGCATTTCCTCTTGCTTGGTATATACTGCTTGAATGAGAGTCTTCTTTGAACAGAATCAGACTCATCAATAACAAACTTCCTGAAGGGATAAAAATACATATTAAATTTCTCTTTCAGGTACACAAACACATTCCTAATCTTGTATAACCTGTCATTTCTGTCAGGCCTGGTTTTGTCTGAGAAGTGAAGCATATGTAATAGTAGCACAGATTCACTCTCATTATATCACTGAATCCTGGGGTTGCAATCACGTGGTCTGTTGATCAGTATGATTTGACACTGCTTATGCACATGTGGTATAAGCATTATTGTGGCAAAGAAAAGATACATCTCAGCCACAGTTGTCTCCTTCCACTGGCGTAGACGTGATTTTGGTGAAAGTATTGTTTGCCATGATGTCGAAGTATGTGTTGCTTTCCCTGACAATAATTTCCATCGGGGGTTGGTCAAAGAATAACTCAAAACATTCTAGTTCAGTGGCATCGTTCCCAAGTGTACAAGATGGCCGTATTCCACTTCGACTTTCATCAAACTGATGTGGATTGGGAACAAAATTGCCAGCTTCCTGCCAATCCCAGGTGTAGTTTGCTGGTGGGTACTGGATATTGACAGGTGGTTGTGGAGGTTGTGGTTGTGGAGGCTGGTATGGTGGGTGGGTGGGTGGGGGATGGTGGCCTTTGTTGTAGATCAGCTGAGGCAGCGGTGTGAGTGGCAGCATGGCCCACTGCTGGTGCCTCACGACCGGCACCACCACTACCACCACCATGCACATTTTCCATCCCAATTGCAACACTATCATCTTCAATTTCACTATCTGTTCCTGTTGTGCACAGGATGTACTCCGAGATGTACTCCTTCCCCTTGGAATAGCGTATGGCACACTACCAGAGCGCATATATCGTCGTATATACTGACGTTTCACTGGAGAATATTCCACTTCACTATCGCTACTGGAAGTGTTTTCAAGAGCTTGCAGTTCATATTCACTATCATCACCAATACTCGCATCTAACTCTGGGATATGGGAAAATAGGAGTTTCCTCTTTCTTTCTGGTACAACTGAACATGAACAAGACGACCCAGCAGCAGAGGTGGAAGGCTGAGGGTTGTCTGGGTTTTCCTCACTATTACTGGTATTATGGTCATTAGTTTGTCACAACCTCATCAAAATCTTGAAACTCGTCTTCACTGGTACTTCCATCTGTATTAGAACTGTCACTGGGGGAAAGTGTCCCAATTCGCCAAGGAGTGAGGAGTTTCTTACTGCAAGGCAGGGTGAACAAGGTCTACTAAAATGGCATTCCCACAATGCACCACTGGATCCCAGATTTTTTTTCTTCCGCGCACACCGACCACACACACACCCATTCTCTCACATCTAGGCCTACCAGCCTTTTCCCGCGTGATTTGAAGGCGCTAGAATTTACACGTACTAGTACGTCAATAACCCTGGCATGTAAGCCATACTAGTACAGTGGACACTCGGTTATTGGCCGTAATCCGTTCCAGAAGGTTGGCTGATAACCGAAATGGCCGAAAACTGAATTAATATTTCCTGTTAGAATTAATGGAAATACAATTAATCCGTTCCAGACAAAAATGTTCACAAAAAAAAAATTTTTTTAACCCCTTCAGGGTCCAAGGCCCAAATCTGAAGTGGTGCCCCAGTGTCCAAGAATTTTCAAAAAAAAAAAGTTATTTTTTCTTATGAAATGGTAGAGAATCTTTTTGTGAAGGTAATAAAACAAAAAGTACGAAATTTGATGGAAAATTGACGAAATTATGCTCTCGCGAATTTTGATGTGTCAGCGATATTTACGAATCGGCGATTTTGCCGACTTTGACTCCCATTTTAGGCCAATTACATTATTCCAGTCAACCAAATTCTTAGCTATTTCTCTAGTATTACTTCTATTCTATCGATTAAGCACAAGAAATCGCCAAGTCAACTGTTTCAACTACAAAATAAAGTGATCGGAAATTGTTAATTTGGCCAATTTAACACAGTTCAAAATATTCCAATTTCAAAATAGGGTCCAGAATAAACAATGTAGGTATTCCTGAAACTAAACTAACATTTCCTCTGTTCATTAATTATGTTTTGAGACTTTACAAATAAATTCCATTTTGATTTTTTATTCGCATAAAGAATTTTTATTCACACCAAAAAATAGAAGATTTATTGTTATGCAATATTGTAGTAATTGTATAAATATCATCACCATATTTGTGCATGTATATTAGACCCACCAGCTGGCGTGTATTAGACGTGTGAGGTCGTTTGTTTACTCTTGAATATCGGCCAAAATTTAACATTTCCGCTACTTTGAGCTCAGTTTCAAGCCGTTTCCAGTGCTAAAACCAATCAAAATCATCTCTATTTCTGTAATATGTCTTCCTTTCTATCAAATGAGACAAAGAAATCGCAAATACAACTATAAAAAACATACGAAAAAACACTGCAAAGTCGCTGTTTTAATCGAAAAATCATGATTTCAGTTTTTTTCTGATTATTCACAGTGTGCTGCAGGATTTGTTTTATGTGGTGCACACATACCACATAGATGTATTCTCTCATATCTAGGCCCAAATGTACCATTCACAGTTTATCAGAGTGAGCTGAGCTCATGACGTAGATCTACGGTTTGGACCCTGAACGTAAAGCCGTAGATCTACGGGACGGACCCTGAAAGGGTTAACAATTATGTAAGTTTTACATACCTTTATTGAAGCCTAATGCTGGCTTCTGGAAGATAGGGAAGATGAAGGAGGGAGGAGTTAGTGTTTAGAAGGGGACTCCCCCTCCATAAAGACTTTAGGTAGCAAAGCCTTCTCTCGGGTTACTTCCCTTCTTTATCTTTTAACCCTTTCAGGGCCGACAGGCCCTCTCAGAGACTTGTTCTCAGGGTCAGCCAAATTTAAAAAAAAAAATATTTTTTCTTATGAAAAGATAGAGAATCTTTTCCCGATCATAATGACACCAAAAGTATGAAATTTGATGGAAAACTTATGGAATTATGCTCTCGTGAAGTTAGCGGTCTCGGCGATTTTGCCCACTTTGAGCCTTATTTTCGGCCAATTCCAGTGTACTTGTCGACAAAAATCGTAATGATTTCGCTAGAACTCCATTTTTTCTATCAAATGAATGCAAGAAACCACCCGTTTACCGATTTCAACTATCCAATACAGTAGTCAGAATTTAGCAATTTTTCCAATTTCACACAAATTTCAAAAGATGCCAATTTCCAAATAGGGCCCAGAATAAACAGACATTCCTGGCACTAAAATAACATTTCCTCTGTTCATTAGTCACGTCCCCACACCCCTCTTACATTCTTTTGCTTTCCACTTTGAATTTTTATTCTCACAAAAAAATAGAAGATTTACTGTTATGCATTAGTGTAGAAATGGTACAAGTAATATCAGCGCATTTGTGAAAGAATATTAGACTCGCCAGTTGATGTGTATTGGACGCATAGCATGATTTGTTTACTTTTGAACTTTGGTAAAAATCGAACATTTCTGCTACTTTGAGCTCAATTTCAAGGTACTTTTCTTTGTAAAACCAGTCAAAATCATCTCAATTTCTGTAATATGTCTTCCATTCTATAAAATGAGACCAGGAAAACTACAATACAACAGTAAATACCATATGAAAATACAGTGCAAAGTCGCTGTTTTAATCCAAAAACACTGTCAAAGTTTTTTTCTCACTACGCACTGTGTGCTGCAGGATTTTTTTATACCGCGCACACTGACCACATAGACCCATTCTTTCATATGTAGGCCTACCAGCTTTCTCACTAGATTTGAGGGCACTAGAATTTAGGCGTACTAGTATGTCAGAAACCCTGGTGCGTAAGCCGTCCTAGTACGGCCAAAACCCTGAAAGGGTTAAGGCTACTAGGACCAGCTTGTCACTGGACCCCTGCCTCACAACAAATCTCTCCATAGAGGTCTGTTTCTGGGACAGGGTTTTGTCACTGAACACTTTGCAGATATGGCTTGTTTCAGCTTGGTCAGGGTGGTGTTTCTCTACAAAAGCCTGCACCCTAGTCAACATTGCACACACCTCTTTAACCCCTTGACTGTCGCAATCCCCAGTCCTGAGGTGTCTCCTGGTGTTGCAAAATTTCCAAAAAAAAAAAATTATTTTTTCTTATGAAATGATAGAGAATCTTTTCCCGATTGTAATGACACCAAAAAACCAAAATTTGATGGAAAACTGACTGAATTACGCTCTCGCGAAGTTAGTGACCTCCACGATATTTACAAATCGGCGATTTCGCCCACTTTGAGCCCTATTTTCAGCTAATTCCATTGTTCCTGTCGACCAAACTCATTGCTATTTCTTTAGAACTCCATTTTTTCTATTGATTGAGTACAAAAAACTGCCCATTTCAACTACCCAATGTGGTCAGAAATTTGCAATTTGGCCAATTTCACGAAAATTAAAAAATGAGTTTCAAAATGAGGTCCAGAATGAACAGTGCAGACATTCTTGGCTCTAAAATAAAATTTTCTTTGTTCATCAGTCATGTCTCCAGGCCCCTCTGATATTACTCTTGCTTTCTATTTTGAATTTTTATTCAAACAAAAGATAGAAGATTTATTGTTATGCAGACTACTGTAATAATTGTATAAATAACATCAACCCATTCATGACTGCATATTAGAATGGCTAGTTGGACATTTATTGGACAATGACATCATTTATTTACTTTTGAACATCAGCAAAAATCAAACATTTCCCCTACTTTGAGCTCCATTTCCAGGTTCTTTTTATAGTAAAATAAATCAAAATCACCTCTATTTCTATAATATGTTTTCCATTCTATCAAATGAGACCAAGAAAGCGAGAATACAACCATAAATACTATACGAAAGTAGACCACAAAGCCGGCATTTTAATTAAAAAAAAAATCAGTCGCAGTTTTTTTTTTTTTTCTCGTTATGCACTGCGTGCTCCAGGATCTTTTTATATGGTGCACACTGACCACACAGACCCATTCTCTCACATGTGGGCCTACCAGCTTTCTCCTGCTTGATTTGAAGCCGCTAGAATTTCTGAGTACAGTGGACCCCCGGTTCGTGATATTAATCCGTTCCTGAGAGCTCATCGTAAACCAAAATTATCGGAAAGCGAATCAATTTTCCCCATAAGAAATAATGGAAATCAAATTAATCCATGCAAGACACCCAAAAGTATGAGGAAAAAAAAACTTTTACCACATGAAATATTGAGTTCAATGCAATAGAATAATTACAATAGAATAATTGACACTTACCTTTAATGAAGATCTGGTGATTGATGGGATGGGAGGAGGGGAGAGTGTCGTAGTTGTTATTGTTTAGAAGGGGAATCCCCTTCCATTAGGACTTGAGGTACAAGTCCTTTTCCGGGGTTACTTCCCTCCTTCTTTTAATGCCACTAGGGCCAGCTTGAGTCACTGGACCTCTGTCACCATTCCTTTAAGATTTGTCTAAAATGGGCCATAACATTGTCATTGTAATAGTCACCAGCACGGCTTGCAATAGCTGTGTTAGGGTGATTTTCATCCATAAAGGTTTGCAGTTCAACCCACTTTGCACACATTTCCTTAATTTTTGAAGTAGGCACAATGGAGTCCACAACTGGCATAGGCTTCTCAGGGTTAGCCCCAAACTTTTCAAAATCTTTCTTAATTTCCATACTAATTCTCACCCTTTTTACCACAGGGTTGGCACTAGAAGCTTTCTTGGGGCCCATGGTGACTTATTTTGCAGAAACAAGCCCCAAAAACAGTGATAATATAGATAATGTGTAATGTACCGAATGTATCCTTAGATCCGCGCACACTGGCTGGCTTGTAAACACTGGCACACAAGGGGCAGTTCACGCCACACATGGACATGTCTCGTACGAATCGCATCGCATACTGGGTTTTGTAACTGGAACCGAGGCAAATTTTTGGCGATATAATGCATCGACTACCGGATTTATCGGATACCGATAGCATCGCAAACCGGGGGTCCACTGTATATGTATATACGTCAAACACGGTACCTCGTAAGACGTATATATACGACCGAAACAGTCAAAGGGTTAATCCGTCATTTACTGCTACAGTACATTCATTACTTAATATATTTGTGGTCTTAATGTAGGAGAAGAGGTGAGTAGTATTTATTTGTAGGAAGTCAGTGTAGGTAGCAGTAGATGTAGGTACAGTACACATATTTAGCATCCCCCCGGGCTACACTACACAGCTATATTACAATACACAGCCATATTACACTACACAGCCATATCATTACCATGTTCACTGAGTTTAATCGTTTTTAACAACTACCTTTAGATGCCATCTTAAACAAAGGGAGAAGTAATGAATAATTCATGCCAAGAATTGTAAACAAATGCATATGAAGGGCGGTTACTGCACCAGTCGCCAGATTCACAGTTTTCTCTAACGCTGCATAAGAGAAAACGTTGTTTACTCTCCATCCCACTCTCCACTCGATAACATATAAACATTGCATGTTTATATGCTACATATGTAACGTGTTTCTTAAATAATTTTGAGGAAAATATCATAGATTAATGAAAATGTCTATTAACGTAAAATAAGACATTTAATGTGGCAAAGAGTGATTATTAAATATACATTGCATATAATAAACATTGCATGTTTATATGCTATGTAACACGTTTCTTACATAACAAACGTCTACGATAGGGATGCCCGGGTGTTGCGCATGTCTTAATTTCATCTTGTCGGTATTATATACCATTCTTGTAGTACTACTACTACTACTACTACCACCACCACCACCTCTTCCTGCCTATATATAGCCGTCCTGCTCCACTTCTGGTTAGTGTGACTTTGTAAATGGTCCAAGTCGGACCGAAACGTCGTTGTAAGCTTCTCTTTTATGTGCGGGTTATTTGTGTATGTTTCTTACATAATTTTGAAGATATAGTAGATGGATTAATGAAAAGTCTATACTGTATTAACATAAAATAGGACATTTAATGTGCCAGTGATTATTATTAAATATACATTGCATATGAACATTGCATGTTTTCATATACTATGTAACGTGTTTCTTTGGGCCCATGGTTGCTTATTTTGCAGTTGTACTCGGTCAATAACCACAAAAAACAATGGACTATGGCAAAATGTTTGGATGAATGAGCAGAAGCTTCCTCACTCGCCCAGAGACAAAGCCAAACTGACTCGCAAGCGGCCCCAGCTGGAGGATGGATGCCTCCCAAATGGCCGATAACCGAATTAACTGCCGATAACCAGGTGCCGAAAAATGGCTGATAACCGAGTTGGCCGATAACTG